>NW_009611345.1:24385-28009 GCF_000690535.1 Cariama cristata
ATATGTTTGGTTTGGTATGGGGTTTGTTTGTTTGTGTGGGTTTTTTTTTTTTCTTTCTTTAATGTTGCCGAGTAACAGTTTTATAGACTTACAGATGTTCCTCCCTACTTCTTCCTGCTATATGCAAGTGTAAAAAACTTTCTAGCATGCAGAATCAAGATGTAATTGGGATGTCGGTCTTTAAAGAGCTGGGTATCTAATTAACTGTCTTGAGATAGGTATGTTTTCTGTCTTCCTCCCCCACGCACCAAGCAAAGCTGTTGTGAAGGCAGAGCTGAGCTTTGTAGGAGGTTTCAGTCCTCCAAAGCAGCATAGACTGGCAGCTGATCTAGTGCACGTGGCAGAGGATTAAAAACCAGGATGAATTTGATACCTGCAACCATGTAAGAATATAGAATGAGTTATTTCAGCAGCAGATGTGAAGGTGTTAATGGAAGTTATTAGCTCTGAAATATTTCTTTGAAGTTGTTGATGCTTACACTGAAATCTCTAAATTTTCAGCTGTGGATAGATTTTAATCTCATTTAAATGGCAAAAGAACTAAAGTATTTTTTTTCCCCCTACTTTCTTGTTTTGTGGAGCCAAGGGAGTATACATAAAAAAAAAAATTAAAAAAATCTGCTAATTTCCTTCACTCCCTTATCTTCTTTTTAATAAGAAGCACTGGAAAAATTACATATAGGTGAATCAAATATCTTTGAGCCACAGTTTTACTAGGCGGTTGCTCTCATTCTTCAGACAATATTGAATAGCATGGGATAACTCCATATTTGAGTCATAGGGTAGGATAAATGTGAAGGTGGTATTTTCCTCTTTTAAACCAAGCAGAATACAAACCTAAGTTTTTACCTACAGTCCTGGGGGGAGGCTGAGGAGGTGTTCCTCATCAGCCCAGAAGGACTTGTGGACCCTGACGTCTTTTCTTTCTTTGACAGCAATTATATTGAGTGTAGCTGTACAGCAGATACAAAAACTTGATCAGACTTTGTGGTTGTTGTTGATTTCATGCAGTAATGTTTGTGCTTCAGGAAGCGCACGCCCACCACTCTTTTTCAGAAACTCTCCCTTGGTGTAGGAGGGCTTGCAGACTCCTTGCAAACTTTGTGTACAGTTAGCCGAAGTGATTCGGTAAGCAATCGTAGCCTTCAGGTGCCTGGTACCTGCTGTCTCGGCTCTGCCAGGTCACCTGTTCCTTTGAGCCTGGACCCCCAGACCTGCCCCAGACCTCGGCAGCTGGATCCTGGGGGCCCAGCCTGAAGAAGGAATCTGGGTATTGAGGGTAACAACCGTTGATGTCAAAATACACCCAGAAGCAGGCGGTGGTGGTGGTGGAGAGATGCAGTCTGGAGGCTGATCCCACTTCAGTGCTGTTTATTAAGGCTGTAAAGGATTTCTTATTAGGTAAGAGATTGTTGAGCAGTTGATCTCTCTGATCAGCTGCTCCTGCATCTCTTAACTAGTAGTTTTCATCACAAATGCCTTTCCAGTAGCTTGCTAGTTGATTAGTTTCTGGTTTAGACCATTTAATCCGTAGTACGCGCTCATTTATCCTTGTCTGTAAGGAAACAAAACATCAAGCTAGTGAGGGGATTTATAGCAGGTTCATTGCCATGGTTTCAGACAGCCTTACGTAGCCTAAAAATAGATACAGGAAAGAATATTCTCTTCCCTTCTCTCCCTCCCCCAGCTCTCTAACTAATTGGAATTTCCTTTTTTGTTTGTATGGGTTTTTTTTGTTATGGATTTACTGACTGACAGGTCAAGCAAACTTGTTTGATGTTTTGTTTGAAAGAGGAAAGTTCATCATAGCATCTAATACATTGGGGAGCGAGTTCCCTGGTTGTGTGCCAAGGCTGTTACCTCCTGCTTCTGTCTCTTACACTTGAGTAGTGCTGCTCTGGTAGACCGTAGCTTGTTACAAACCAGTGCGATAGTCCAAGCTGTGTAAGGGTCCGTCCTGGGGATACCTTTGAACATGATAACCTTGACATTGCCTTGTGGGCAGCAGGGGGAATGTAGAGAGCGCACGATGATGTGCCTTTAGCAGCCTGCGCTGCTGCCTCAACGGGCTTCTCTTCCAGAGTCAGGCTGGCTGCTTTACTGTGTATCCTGCAACCCCACAACTAGCATGTTGCAAACAAGTTAAGGGTCATGGTTGTAACTAGCAGGACAAGTTTTAAACTACTGTTTTGGGTACAGCGACTCCTGGGCTGCAGCAGCAAGGAGCTAGGGGAGGCAACTGGGTGACCACTTCTCGATACCCTCGCTGAGACAGCAGAACAGCTACGCAGCCTTGGCTGGCTTGCTTGAAGCTTGCTTGGGCATGACTTCACTGCCTCCCGATTGCGGTGTTGCTTGTCTGTGTACGTCAGAAAAATGGAGGTGGAACACTGGCAGTTAGTATGGTCTCTGCTGATATGTACTGGCTAAACTATGTTTAGCGTGGGGTTGGGTAGTTGAATTTCCCTCCCCCTTGCCTTCAACAGAGGTGTTGACTGTTTCTGTTAGCAGGAGTCCCGGGTGCTTTTAGATCTCTCTCCCCAGACAGGAAGGGCACGGATTGGAATCACACCGATGCCTTGGATTTCCTGCATTGCTTCCTGTTGAACGGATGGGTCAAAAGCTAAGAGCGGAGATACTGTGTTACAGGGCCTGTATTCAGTATACCACTTCAGCGTGCCTATTTATGTTGGAAAGCAAGTAAATAGCCCCACAGCAGACTTACCAACTCGTATCTTTTAGGGACAGGTTTTGGAGCAAAGGCAAAGCCTTCTGGGTTGAACTGCAAAGGGGGAAAAACCCCGTGTGGTCTTTTAGCAGGTTGTATGGCAAACAAGGTGTTGGTTCTGTTGATCCTTTTCTCATGACCAAGGCTTTGACTGCCCAAGAGAAGCTGTGGTAAGTTTATTGATTTGTATGTGTTGCTACTGGTACCGGGCCTTTTCTTTCTTCCTGCTGCTGCTTTTGTGGTCAGGGTGCCCTAACCTTTCTCTGTGGGGACTAAATGGAAAAGGGCTGGTGTGATGTCAGGGAACAAATATGTTACTGAATGGCTGCAGAGTATTACTACTTCCTTTGCTTTTTGGCTTATTTGCTGGTTGTAAATACTTTCAGATTTTCCCATGTTTCTGAACCGATCAGTGTTATGGCTTCTTTTTCCATGTACTATACTGGACAAAATTGTTTAGTAAGAAGGTGATACAGGATAGATAGGACTATGGATAGGACAACTTAAGGCAGGACTGCTCTTCAGAAGAGATGAAACCTTATCCAGGAGTGTGTGTCTGCGTATGTAGGGGTAGAAGGGTCAGATACAGCCTGGCAGTTGAATTTTTGATGTTTTGCTATGAAGTCTTTTCTGTCTCTTGAGTGCTGCATTGCATTCAGTAGCTGCAACATGTGCCTACGCTTTCCTGCTCCTGTGTATGATGTTCTGCAGTGTTTATGTGCCTGACTTTGGCAGCTGGAGAGCAGGAGAAAAGCAACCCCTAAGTACGGATGAGGGAAATGTGGCTTCGCAGCCTTCCAGAGACAGGGACCTGCCTTGGCCTGTTCATCCCCAGTACGGGGCAGAGTATTTGGGGCGGGGGCACGGGTGGGGTGGGGTGGGGGGGGGGCTTTGTT
>NW_009611345.1:28030-34695 GCF_000690535.1 Cariama cristata
GCTCTGTTCCTCTCGGAGTGAAGGTGAGTTTGCCGTGCTTTTGAAGAATGCATACTGGGATTTCCACAAAATACAGGACTTCGCGGCTATAAGCGGTAGCAATGCAGTGTTTTCACATTTCACATTGTGATTTTTTTCTTTTTTTTTTTGATTTCCTGATCCAAACTGAAGCTGAAGAAGATCCTAGAGGCCCCCAGGGATGAGAGGATGACTACCATCTGTGTTCAGTCGCGTGCTCCCTGGGGAGAAGTGCAGACTGCTTCGTGCAGGCCAGCCCAGATTGCAGAGCCAGGCCGTGTTAGTGACCCTATGGAAATACAATCCCATCTGATACTAGAGGGGAAAATTTTCCATACCTGGCAGATTTTTACATATTCTTTAAGTGGACCTTCCTTCTGCTGTAATGATTTAAACCCCCGGAAATATTCTATGCATTAATTTACATGAAAAGGATCAACCTGCATAATATTACATCGACACACGGTAGTTGATCATCTCTTTCCCCTCCCATCTATCCAACACTTGTGTTTCAGACGCTGTCATTTACATCCATTTTTGTTCCCTCCGACCATGCTAGCCACTTCCTTGCTCCACTCGCTGCGCACCAGCGCACTCCACGTGGGAATGCTTCTGTATGTGTGCACGCTCCTGAAATATGCCCAGAGCTTTGCATGAGTGCTCGCCTCCTCCGTCCAAAGTTGCAGACGCTGAGGGGGGGTGTGTGTGTGTATCTGGGGATGGTGGATGGCTCGAAGCAGAGGTAGGGGCTGTATATGCGGAGGCCCTCTCAGGATGCTGTGTGCATCTGTGGGAGCAGAGGAGTTGGGGGCTAGGTGAAAGCAGTGCCAAAAACATCACATTGTATGCTGTTTTTTTGTCTGGATAATGAGGTGTTGTTTGAAGGCAGATGCTTCACTTGTAGACCTTGTAGGAATTGGAGTATTCATATTCAGGACGGATGAAATTCAGGATACTGTTTTCTGGACTGTCAAGGTTGTGTCAGTCATGTTATTTACTTTCTTTAAAGTTCACTCAAGAAGTCAACACATCTTAATACTTCAAATATCATTATTGATTAGATGCTGTTTAAAGAACATGTTTAATGTCACAAAGCAAAAGTCTATAGTGAAAAGGTGTAATTCTTCCTTTTTGTGACTTATGACACAATCTTTAATTATTTAGTTACATTTTTTCCTGTCTCACAATCCCCATCTTGTTTGTTGGGTATGGTAGTTCTTCTCGTACAACAATGCACTGTTGTGTGTTATGTTGTCTGTAAGAAAGGTCTCATTCTTTGCTGGTTGCAGATGTTGGAAGAGGAGAGTCGCTGAAGAGAGCTGATGGCCTCCTGCTTTTAAGGAATGGGATTCAATTCTTGACAGAGTTCCCTGCATTGTTAGGAGGTGACTTAAACACCCAGAAAATGGTTAAACTCTTCATAAACTTGAGATCCATGGGCTAATTTTTAGAAAGCCTCATGCTCCTATATGCAGCCAGTAATAAAAGGATCTGTAATCATGTGTAAAGAAAGCTGCGGGATGTGAAATACCTGAGGAGTGATTTGGCCCTAAGAGTCTCACTTTGGGAATACAGAATTAATGGGTTTGCTTTGGACTTCGGTCTGTTTGACCTAGATCAATGAATGGATTTAGACCCCAAACTGCCAGGGGAGCCAGTATCTACATGTCTTGAGGACCTGGGTTTTCCTATATGGGGAATTACAGACAGAAGTAAGGATAATGTGTTGCCTCCTCCTCTCACAAGGGTGTCGTGAAGTTAGAATAAGTACTTTTTGAGAGAATAAATCAGCCTACTATAGAGAAAGTGCAGAAAGATAGTTGATAATTCTGTCTTAACAGCACAATGCAAGTAGTTAATAAGCCTTAAGGATAGAACAGAGTGGAAAAAAACAAATCCCAAGTGCCTTCTCCGTAGCTGACTGTGCTCCCCTGTGCGGTGAAAGAGGCAGAGCGGGCCTTGGCAGGGCCAAGGAGGGAAATCGGTGAAGGTTATGGTGCGCAAGAACAGGAAGGGGTAACTTGTGGTTTGATGGCGTGCTTAAATGCAAACAAGTCCTGATTCTTAACTCTTCCTGCAAGGTGTGCAATTTTCCCTTATTTAAAGAAAAAATGAAAATCTGCTCTGTTTGAAGATGAAAGCTACCATAGCAGCTGTAAATTTTACACCCTCACGGGAGATTTCTGGCAGTGGGGTGAGAGACGTGAGCGATGAGGGCAGACCGTCGTGCTCCTCTGCGGCTCTCCGCCATGAGAGAGAGGGAGACCCCTGCGTTGTTGGGCACGTGCAGGACAGGACTGTTGGCTTCAGGTCCCGGCTCCAGAAGGAAATGGACTTAGTCCTCTGTCGAAGAGCAGGTTTTTTAAACTCTCTCTCTTTTATCTTGCCCTTCCTGATAATCCTTTTGCACTTCTGGGGGCCTGTCTCCAGTTCTTGGCTTCTTATTCTCTTATCTTTCACCGTGATTTCTCCCTCCTTCCCCATCCTTGTCCAGTTTTTCTCTCCAGTGCAGTTGCCTTTTTCCCTTTCCCTGCCTTGTTTTGTGCACCGCCTCGGGATCCCTGGCTCCCTTCCCTGCCTGTTTTGCCCTCTCCCCCTCCTGTTTTGGGCCTTTGTCCCAGTCTGCTCCTTCACCTCCCTCAGGTCTGGCCCTCGGCCCCGCTGCGCTCCAGATACGCGCCTTCCGCTTCCTCGCTGCCCGGCTGCCAGCAACCCCACCGCGGCCGGCGCAGGAAAGAAGGGTTCCCTCTTCTCCAGGGCCTGGACCCGCTCCAGTTTGGGCAGCCATGGAAATGAGAGGCGCCTTGGGCTCCTCTATTCCCAGCCTGGCGCATGCTCGCTGCTCTGTGAGGAGACATTGGGGTGCCATTGGGAAAGTGCAAAGTTTGAGCGTGCTCGGCAAGGAAAAACTCCTGAGAGATACTAGTTATTTACTCTTTAGAGGTCTTTACCTGCCATGGGTACGCTGTATACTACTATCGGATATGGGTATAAAAGCTGCTTTCCGTGTTCAGCGTAATCTAAAGTTACTTGAGACTCTGGAGCCAAGAAGGGAATATGAGGAGTATAGGATGTTCTCCAAGGGAAGGACGAGCAATCTAATACCCCGTCTCCCTGTTTGCCTGGCGCAGCAACGCGCTCTGCCGTGCTGCTTTACTGGGAGCCTTGTTTTTAGTGAGAGGACCCATCAAAATCTTTCAGGCAGCATTCACTTTGAATGATTTGAAATGTATTAGTTACTACGTCCCTCTTTCTGCTTGATCTTTCACTAACAACTTTGACCTCTTGATACCTTAATTTTAAAAAGGGATCCGAGTCTTGTGCCTCTCTGTCCTGCTCGGGTTGTAAAGGCTGTTTTGGAGTGTTACTTCCAATGATATTTTGAGGAGATTGGTGCAGACTAGTGGGCCGCTTTGGCAGTATTTCTGCTTTCTCTCCTTGCAAACGCTGGAAGGAAGAGAATGGAGCAAGAGAATTGATGCTTTCCACTGTCCCCTTTACTACTAAGAAGTACAGATTCCACAGATAATGCTTTTTCACACTTCTAAGCAGGTGAATAATTAGTTTTGAAATGAACAGAAGCCACAGGGGTGTAACTGGCCCTGAAACAGGTTTGTTGATGAAGAGATGATGGGGTGGTTGAACAGGCAAGCCCTTCTCTAGGTACGGCTTCTAAAGCTTGCTCTAATAGTGCTGTGCTTTAGAGTAACTTATGCCAGTTTTCATTGAGACGTAAGTTACAGTGGGAAAAACAGTTTATTCTGCAGACACAACAGCAGCTAATAGAGCTTTTTTGGTCTAAATCTGTCTTAGATGAAAACCAACCCCAGTCTGTCTTCATGCACTGTATATAACACTTATATTTTAGCCAGACATAAAATGAGGACTTACCTGTGGCAGCAGTGTATCCATATCTCTGTCTCACAATATCTCTGATAGCTGTTCACAGAATAAATGCAAGTGTTATCAATTATCTAAAGACAGAAAAGTACTGTATCTTGAAAGATCAGGAGAGCTGTCGTCAGACAAACAGGGACAGACAGCATCTAGACTGTGCTGTTCAGCACAGGTAGAGTTCCTCCAGGGATCGATCTTCTAGTGGTTCAAGTATTCGCACAGAGAGAAATGAGACTGGAACCTAAGCAAGTTTGAAAGTTTTGCTGTAATTTTAAAAATAATTTTCAAGGGAAGAATAAAGACATAATTTTAAAACACTATAGGATATTTGAATCTGGACATTATACAGTCGCACCTCGTGACCCATTATATCTCCACCAGGATGCCAATGAATCTATTAAGTTGTTTTCTAAAGAGCAGTGCATAAAGCATGTTTTTTTTTCTTGATAGCACAAGCATTTCTTACTGGGAACTGTGTCATTACCAAGTGTGGTATTTCCTTGGTTAAGCATAATAAAGGCTTCTGTTGAAAGACTTAATTTAACCCCACCCCCCCACCCTCCCCCCCGAGACATTGTATATTCAATTATACCAAGCAGTTTTATAAACTTATAAAAAGTCTCTTTTGGGAACAGATATTTAAATATTTAAAGCCTGCAGGAATTTTTTTCTGTTTTTATAGTGGGTTGTATACTGAGCATACAGCTGTGACCATAAATATGTTTTTCCTGGTGGAAGACCTATGTAATAATTTTGTGGGAGTTTGATCACAAGCTTTTGGCTAAAAGGAAACTAGTCAAGGTCATTATGACTTCAATTTAACATGTTTGGATGGGCGTCTTTCCCAGGTGAATGATGCAGAACGCTGATGTCGTCCTCTGCGGTTTCCAGCTACCGGGCCATAAGGGTACCCATTTTGTGCAGCGCAGCGTGTGTGGTGGCAAGCTCATGAGCTTTTTCTCCTGCAACACATCATCAACACAACAAATCGTAACTGATCTCTCTCAACAGGAGAGAGAACGGGGTCTTGGCACGCTGACCGCTGCATTTTGGCCTCCTGCTAGCTATCTGCATGCTCAAGGAAGGGAGAAGCTCCTCTGAAGCAACTGAACACCCAAATTACGGTCTGGTGCCTAACAGCTCTCTGGAGGAGCCAGCTTGCATTTAGGCAGTGTGAATACCTCTACTATATGCTCATACTTGGTTCGGAGAAACAGTATTTCCTCTGAGCTATTTTATTTCTCAAAACCAGGACTGTATCAGATTTTCCCCCAACTGCTAAACAGTAGTATTAATGTAGTGTGTTATTTATTCTTTTGACATGTTTTTATTTCATGGAAAACGTCAGCGTTATGTTTGAGGCTGGGTATGAGTTGCTGGATTCTTTTCAGAATTCTGTTAAATCTGGAAGTAAATCAGATTACTTTCTTCTACTATAAGCACATTCGGCTTGGCTTTCACATGAGGTGTTGTATGGGTGAACGAGCCCAGAGCACTCCAGCTGGTGCAACAGCTTTATTTATGCAGAATGATGGCATGAAAAGGTTTTGGAAAATGCTTTTAATGGCTTCAGGAGTGATATGTACTACTATTGAACCACCAAACTTCTTACGTTCTTACCTGCTTTGCTTGTGTTTTCCAGTGACAAACTGTGGGCTCAGGTGATGACCCAGCTGATCGAGAAACTCTGTGCTGGCTGGCAACACAAGAAAGAGAGGTTTTCTTAAACTCCCTTTGTATGTTCCTAGCATTTACCATGTGGCAGGAAGAGTTCCACAGTCTTTCTGTCCATAATGTAAAATAGCTTTTTACCCATGTGGTGATGCTTTTATATCTCAACTTTAAAATGCTTTAGGTCTTCGTAAAATGATAACATGTACTTAGTCACCTCTACAATACATTTCTTCATCAGTAAAGGACTAACTGGGTGACTTCAATGTGTATTTCATGGCCTCTTTATTCCTAATCTTTTTTTACCTCATGGATTTTTGGTTTTTTAATTACATTTTGTCACTTGTACAAGCATGTTGATTTTTACTTTTTCATATGTTTTAGTGACAGAATTGGCACAAACAGGTTATGCAAAATGGAAGGAGTGGCAATGAAGTTGAATATAAGTATACGATACCAGTAGCTTGCAACCTCTTCCTGAGCATCATTTTTACGCGGGCAGTTGAAAAACGTCTCAGAAAGCAGGTTGTGGGTTTCACAGTAGAGAAGAAATATCCTCCCTCTGCCTCAGGATAAAGTAGAAATTTTGTAGAAAAGAGGTGTTCTGTTCAATTGGGAAAGTAAAGTGGGAGGAAAGTATTTTCAAAGAAAAACACTGTGTTGAACTTCACATACAAGTAAGTTATAAACATATACATGGCAGTTAAATGGTGATACAATAAATACAAAGCAAGTGGACAATATTTAATTCAAATTTTAATGTGTCTTAATAACAAAGGAAGCATTTCTGTGGAAGTATCTTCCTCTGGGCTATTAAGGGATTCGTGGTTCCAGGAGCTCCCCACTTCGCTCAGACTGTACCTTTGGATTTGAAGGGAAAACACAGTTGTTGGGGAAGAGTCTCTAACTGAGCAGTTGGAGCTAGTCATCCCCATGGCTTAGCAGATGAGATACTAATTTTCCTTCCAGGAATAGTCAGAATTACCTGGTTGTACAGTGCCTTCAAGTTGGATGATTTAAAACCTGAAGAAAAAACTGTAATATTGGCTCTGTTGGTTTGAATAGGAGATTGGCATTCC
>NW_009611345.1:34726-60849 GCF_000690535.1 Cariama cristata
CAAGTGAACAGCATTGATCTTGGTACGAGGGTACCATGAAGGGGTAGTGAAGACTAAAATAGTGAAGACAAGTCCCTAGAGGCTGGGAAATGGTCACAACCACTCCCAAGAGTAACTTGTATGAAGAGATTTCTGAGGGGTTCCTTTTGAGAGTGAGCATACAAAGGCTTCATTCACAAAATTGCTCGCTCAGGTATGTATGATGGCTTTACTTGCTTGTGTGAGATGCAGGGAAGAAAAAGAAATGTTCCTTACCACAATAAGTTTCTAATACAAGGTTATCCGGAAAACATAGCAGTCAGCAAATCAATATGTTTAGTGTCTTGTTGCATATCGTTGACAGTCATCAAAAAGTAATTTTAATTTTGTGGGTGTAAAAAAATATTTGTAGACGAGACTGGCTTCATTCACAGAACAATCTATATTTATGCTTAAGGGATAAGGTTTTTCACAGAGGCAATTGCAAAAGCATACAGAAATCTATTACTGCACTTGTTGCTAGATCTACTGACAGGTGTGTGGTTGAGGAAGAAAGATAGCATACATCAGATTTGTGCGGGATGGGACTGCTCCTCCGTGACATCTGGCAGAAGACTTGGAATCTGGGACAGCTGCTAGTGCCACAGAATTACAAACAGCTTTAGGACCTGAATGCAATGAAGATAAATGAGCTCCACTTGGAAGCTGAATGGCCCCGAAGGTAGAAGCAGTAATGAATGCGGGCACTCTGAATGCTGTACAGATAGGCTTGCAAGAGGTGTGTTTTTTTTTTTTGTCCTGTACATATGTTCATTATTCTGAATTTCAGGCTACGTTATCAGCATACTGAATAGTCTGGGTTTGTAAAGCTTTCTGTTAACTTACTGCTTAGGTCCCTAAACTTGACATTGGTTTCCTGTTCTAGCTAGTTTGGTGTTAACAGCTAAGCGTACTGTGTTGATCTACAAATCTGAGTACTTAGTCTGTCCATCCACATGACCTTACCATAGAAACTGGGTCAAGGGGTAAGACGACATGATTTAGGGTCTGACCAAGATGGCTGGCTTTGTAGACTATCTTTATTTTCATGATAGGTGATGAATTTTATTCTATTATGGATACTCTGCCTTAATTGAGGGCATTTCTTATTGCTGCAAATTTTAGGAAGTCTGTAGAACGCTAAAGTATCTGCTTCTGAGATGTGCAAAAAATAGACAGCCATGGTGTTTTCTTGGGCAGGCAGGTTTTAAGGGGTTAATTTTCTGTGTCTTTAGGGACAGGAAAAAGAAAAAGTAAATCTGTGTTTAGAAATTAAGCCCAGTTCAGGAGCTCCCCCTCCATCCTCTTCTTTGCTGACTGTACAGGGGACTAGACATGATCCTCTAATGCTGATCTTCTTGACCATTCCTCACCTAGAGCCTCCCTACCTCTGACTTCATGAAGCAGCCATCATTTACAATGTTAACTACTTTTTTTTTTTTTAAGTTCCAGAAGACAGCCCAATGGTACAGCAGAATTGACTTTTTAATACTTCCTTCTCTATCTGAATATTGCAGGTGTGAGTAGAAAGGGCAGACAGGAGTCTGAGCACGAATCCATAAACCACCTTCAGTTGCAACGTTTCCATTAAAAGGCTGAGCAACCAAGCTTAGTCTGCTGGGTGCAAGCAGAGAAGCAGTCTGTACTACTGCCCTTCAAGCTTGAGCTATTTTTCTATTAAGAGCTTTTGGTGTTACATTTCTTCACTTCCACAAAAATGCTGGTCCGTTAGGCTAATGAAAAATTTCTGGCTTTATGTCGGATTTCTACTGTATGTTTTTCTTTGTTGAGGACCTTTGTGTAATTTCAAGGGAGTATGAGGTTCTGTGCAGAATAATGTGAAGCGCGAATGTTGTGTTAATGAGGCAGCTGTTTGTGGGTTTTGATAGTTCCTTAAGAAAATCAGACTTTAAAGACAAGATTTTCCAAGAAATCTTTGATATTATTCCATGAGAAACTGCCAAAGACTCAGAAGATGATGGTGACTTCAAAGCTTTCAAAAAAGATTCCCCCTTCTCTGCTTCGGACTTCTCCTTCCTACAGAATGTATTTTGTTTGTATTTGTGGAAAGGATGTATCTGCCACCTCTGGGTTTCCTCACACAGCTGTCCCACGTGGTACCTGGTGACTCCCGCTCAAGAAATGAATTTTGGTTATTGTTGTCTGCCTGGAATGGGGCTGATCCAGTCACTTCATGGAGCATGACTTGAAACTTTGCCATTTATCGCTGCGAAGGCTAGCCGTGTGCATCATGTCTGCTGCCCTGCAGATCGACTTTCACCGCTGCTGTGCCTGGTGCGCACGAGCTCTCTGCCCAGCAAGCGCTCGGGATGGTTTCTTTCTTTTGCGTTGGTTCATCGTAAGTTTTGAAATTGTGATTTTTAGCAAAGAAACCATATTAGTGTTATATTATTTGTTTATATTATGTTATTATATATTTTTTTAATGAGGGTTGAAGAAACTTGCTCTCTTATTTCACGTTTATGGTAATTCTGGTATGTTAATGAAAATGCAACTTCATTGACAATTTATGCTGTGGATATAGAATTTTCCCTTACTGAAGATGTACAGGTCTGCTGTGTGCTTTTGGCAGGGCTATACATTTATACCTACTTTGCTGTTGTCCGTAGGGAAGGAGAAGGAAACACGAAGGATCAGCACATCATTTGAGAAGTGGGCTTGATTGATAAATGAGACTCTGCAGTGGGGTGGTGCATATTATCCTGTCTTTCCTTATAGCTTATTTATTATATTTCCTTGAACTTACTCCATTTTGTCAAATTTGATGTTTTTCTGCAAATAGGAAAATGCTTAGAACTGAAGATGAGTACGTGACAGGAGCGTTAGCTAGCAGCATTCAGTGTAGTTCTCTCCACAGCAGAGGCTTTCCAAAAGTTTTACGAGAAGCTGAGAGTTAAAAGCACGTGTGAACTCGCCCCTCTTTCTCCTTGCTGCTTCACGTTTGTTATCCTTTGGAAGATCTGGACTGAATTTGTTCCTTTCTGGTCCTCTGGTGCCTTCCTCATTCTTACTGACGGTTTATAAGCCATTGAGTCAGCTTGAGTAGTCTCATCTGGTATTATATTGATTACTTTAATCTCCTTCAAATGTTTCATCGCCATATGATCTGGGAGACAGTGTTGGGCCAGCATCTGAGAAGCCTTGACTGCGGCTTTAGCGCTATGCCCTATCTGCTCGGTGACTTTACAGGCCAGTCACATCATCCCACTGCGCCTCAGGCTTCCCCACCTTTAAAAGGAGTATAGTCAACAGTGTGCTGCCTTCGTGCTGTGAAAATGTGTTTAAGCAAAGCAAAAGAAGAGGAAAAGACCTAGATACCTGGTGCCATTCTCCCCCTGTAACAGGAGTCTTCAGGCTTTGGGAATGTCTTGCATCGAATGTCCAAACCTCATTGTCTGATCTAGAAGAGCAGAGTAGTTAACAGATCACATTAGCATCTATTCCAACGTGAGCTCTGCTCATATTTCCGACGGTGGCTTATTGCTTCTCTTTTCCTCAGTATTTTGTAATTTTTGTAACCCTTTATTCCCATCCTCTTGCCCCCACTCCTAAAATCAAAACAAAAAAGTGCTGTTTATATTCCTAGCTCCCTTTAGACTAAGTCAGTTTAATTGTTTTTTCGTCCTGCCAAAGAAAAATACATGGAAATTTTAGCTGGCCTGGACCTTTCCGATGCTATCAAATGCTCCTGATTTGAACACGGAGAACTAAAATGGCTTTATGCTGAACCACATGGTGGCCTTTGTCCAGCTACTGCAGAAGTATATACAGAACTTAAAATTTTCATCTAAGCATTTAGCATCTGTGTAAAAGGATTGTTAACATGTGATTAGGACAAAACCACGTTTACTAATCTATCTAATGGAAGCTGTAGTTTTTTGTGCCTTCCAGATGTTTTAAGTAGAATTAGGTGAGATGGCTTGCATCGGTCTAATGGCCTGCCAGCGGGTGGCTGGGCTTAGCTCACCCTGGCCTTAGGTTTGCCAGCCTGCTGAGAGCTGATTTAATTTGTTAACTCAGCAAAGAACAAAACACTGAATTGTTTTCTTTTGGGTTAGAGAGGTGCACTGGCTCAGTGAAGGGTCTGAGGAGGGTGAGAGTCAGTGCACGGCGTCAGGCATGGGTGGGAGCTGGCAAGGAGCAGGAGGGGCCAAAGCTCCTGCATGGACAGCTCTGCCATCTCAGGTAACTTCTCCTCTCGTGCAGGTTAGGATGCAGGTTAGCTCTCTGCAACGATCTCTCACCATCTTTGTGGATTCTACGGCACTACTGAGAAGGGCACTGACACCCAGCCAATCTACAGCAGAAGCCATAGATGCGATTTTTGACCCCGGGTTTCATCAGCTGTCAAAAAGAGCAGACAGAAACTCTTAATTTTCAGAGTTCAGATGAGTCCTTTTTATTTGCCACTCTCTTTGCTCCTGTACTGATTGTGTGCCTCCACTTATGGTTTGATTAGAACTGCGTGTGTTGGAGTCTGGTGGCCACCGCTGTTTCTTCTCCATTAATACCCCTCCACAATTCATCAATGTCATCTTTCTACTAGAGTGTCTTCAAAATTCTCCGTCTTCTGTCCAAACTTGATCCTTCTCCTTACCATGACAGGTGTTGGGTATCCTAATCCTCCCAAGTTTGCTCAATATTTACTTAATACTCTTCTGTTGCATTCTGTGACATTAGTTCGCTGTCCTCTAGATCAAACTGATTTAGAACAAGGTATGGAGCTTGCCTGTTGCGCTGCATTATTTTAGAGAGGATAATTGTAATAATTTTTATGGCCTCTTTCATAAAGACATGATAAAAGTATTATGCTGCTGTTATGACAGCATCATAGTGAGCGAGACTGGTGTCATACAGAAGAAAACCTTAAATAATGTCCAGTGCAGCATGCTGATGTTTAGATATACATACAGATTGAAAAAGGGGAAGGTCTGCTTTTAATTTTGTAAGTAGCAGATGTATGTGATCAGGGTCGCCAATAATTCTTAGATCTTTGCTTACAAAGGGAAGTGTGTGCGTGTAACTGAATGGTTCAATATATACATATTACAAGAGTTTCTGTATTAGTACCTGGTAATAGTAATAACAGCAAAACCTCTCAGCTGTGTATGTGGAGTGGTTTGGCTTGTACCTTTCCTCCATGATTTTTTTTTGGCTCCTAAATTTGAGTCTTTTTTCCTTGTTTCACTAGGTTTGTTGGCCTGTCTGAATGTATGTGTGGACCACTAGATCATCTAGTCAGAAGAATATTTATAGAAAGGTCCAAGCTCTGTAACATTTCCTTGTGTTGGTTATTTGACGGTATCGCTTCAACTGTGTGGATTGATTCCTATGTTTAGGATTTAATGGAAAGAACAGATTTCTTCATCACCCACTTTAAAATTTAGTCTGTACCTCGCCAAAAACTACTGTAGTAACACAACGACGGTAGAGATCCTTTCTGCCCTGTTGGTGCTGTCTGTGGTGTATGGTGACTTCAGAAGAGCTCTTAAAACAGCTTTTGAATTAATAAAGACATGGACCAGTATCTTTGTGTGCAGTGCCACTTCCAGACCGGGTGCATGTGTTACCTTTTTAAATGTTCCTGTGAACTTCACATGCAGGAAAATCAGTTTTATTTTTAAGTGGCCTTGAATCTCGCTGCATAGAGCTCGGTGGCTTTTCTTCTGCAATTCCTGCCTCCAACTGCAGCTTTCTTGTTGGCACTTCTTGTCTCATAAAAAGATTTAATTCAATTAATTTTAAAGAGTAAAATAAATTTAATTGATTCCCTTTACATTTTAAATTGCGATGCAAGTTGAGGAAAAATTTGCCTCGCCGGTGGTGTTTGGCATGCACGTGGGTAGGTTTCACTAGTATCTCTCCAACCTTGATGGGTAGAATAGTGCTGATTCAATGCAAAACTTTGCTGGCGTTTTTTTGTTCTCCTTCACTTGTGCCTGTTGAGCTGATATGTAGAAGTATGCGATCCCTAATTTTTCATTCCCTTCCTTCTCAGCTAAAGCTTTTTAAAATCAAAGTGCTGTTTTAAAAGGTTTTACTCCAAGCTACTTTCTATGGGAACAGATTAGCGAAGACATGGAAGAGTGATGTGTAGTAAATGGTATATCCTGCCGAAGACAGAACTGTTTTCGTTCTGTCTTTATGGAGGGAACTGATGTCTTATTACCTGGCACTATTCTTTATAGTATTTATTCTTTCTATCACCGTAGAACTGGTGATACACTCACGGATACATAGGCTATCTTGTGCTTCCTATTTTTCCCCATAGGCTTCTCAATAATTGTAACCTCAGAGTAAAAGCCAGGCAATGATTGGCAGTCCTCTGCTTGTGCCTCTGTTTAGCTGGAAAGTTATATTTCTATTCTTTCTTTGTGCTACACGTTTTTTTTTAATGGTCATCGATCAGCATATAAAAGTAATAAAGACTGAAAACGCAATTACCAAGGAAGATAAATAGACAGTAGCAGCAGGTTTCATCAGAAACCTAGCTAGAGTGCCAGAAGGCAAGGGGGAGAAAAGTGAAATAAAGTTCTAGTATGCTGTGTAACATTTGACAAGTAAAACTAATGGTCCTTGAATTAAAAAAGAAGGTTCAAAGTTGTGCCAGTTAATGAAAAACCACACTGAATCGCCATTGTAGCTCTGCTCCCTTTTTAGAATAGAATAATTATTTAGCAGAAATGTGCTGTGTAACATGGTGTGAAAGCTGCATGGAAACAAAGTCAGCAAGCCAGTTTCTGAGGTTACTTTCCTTGGATATGAAGCAGACATCCACATTCAGGGAGCGGTGCAGGCGAGCTGGTGCCGACGTAGCCTTCCCCTAGCACAGCGAGGAAGGTGTATTCCTTGGTCTTCCCCTCCCGCTTACAGGCCTCCATGGGAAATGGGATTTCCCATGCTTTTTCCAACCAGTGTTATTGCTCTGACTTTTTCTGGCCTTCCCCGTAGCACATCCTTGCAGTCCTTGGCCCATCAGTGGGATCAGGCCAAGCTCCAGCTTCTAGAGCAGCTCTGGTCCCCAAAGGAAATAAAAGATTTAGGCCATGTAATTGGGGTCATCTTGTACCCCTCTGGCTTTCCTGCTTTACAGACCCTTAAGAAGATGGCAGCTGCAAAGGGTCAGAGAAAGCTGGAAGGACCAAAGGAAAAAATGCTGATATAGCCAGGAGGGGAATGGTGGTCAGCAAGTAGTGAGCTGTCCCACCTGCTCTCCTCACTTTCCTCCCCTCTCTGGGAGCCCTGACTGATTCATAAATACATAAAAATTAGCATAATTCCTTGAAATTCGGGTTCTGTTGTGCTCTGTTTCCACTGTGGTCTTGTTTCCCTTTCCAGGAGAAAAGGAATATGTTCCCATTGTGCAGTCCTGTAGCAAGTCTGTCAGCCCTAACCACAGCAGGTGATTAGCCTGTGTATTTTGACAACTGTAAAGTTTGCCTGGTTTTCTTGTCTTCATGTGAGAAATGAAAAAAAAAATCATAATGGTTATTAGTTTGTGTTAATGGTCATATGGTTTGTTAGCTGTAAGTATATATAACATAATGCTTATGTGCAAAACCTCTTATTTATAAGTGATATGATCTTCTTTACCCTTATTCTTTTACCAGATACAAGAAACGTGTTTCCCCAAACATGGGTGAAACAGAGCAGAGACCAACAGCAGGATCCCGGTTAGGAGCTCAGGAAAATGCTGGGATCAGTACCTTGGAGCATGGACAGAAACCACCTATGGCACCTCCAGGAAAACTTGTCTCCATCAAAATTCAGATGCTGGATGACACGCAAGAAACTTTTGACGTTCCGGTAAGGGTTGGAGTGGCTAAAGATTATGCAGACATTTCTAAAAATACAGGTTTTCGAACCAGTTCTGTTTTTACTTCAACTGTGATTCTTTGGCTACTGAATTCATGTTGCAGAGAAAATGGCTGTTATATCAGCATTAAATAGATGATGATGCAATAGAATAACATTAAACAATGCAGTGAACTGTAAATTACAGTTATTATTCTGTTTCTGTTTGAACAGCTTCAGAAAAGGTGAGTGTCCTTGGCGTTTCGTTTTTTTTCTTCAAATATTACATCAGTGGTTGCCTCTACTTTCTGAACAGTTGATATACTTCCTTGGTGCTGTTTTGCTCTTGATTCATTAAACCATAAATGTATACAGATTTTTTTTTTTTCTTTTCCTCTGGCAAGTCCTTAGGATAGTAACTTGAATTCATCAAAGTTTTCACTAGTTTGTATCACTCTTACAGGCATCAAGTGTTCTCACACACATTGAGTGCAAGGAAAGAATCAAAGCAGTCTCATCTGATGTTTCTCTGTACCCCAGTGAAATTAATCTAGGTTTGTACTTGCCAAGGAAACAGAATTACTACTGCTTTTGTGTGTATATGATCAGAAGAATTAGTTTAAATTAGTTTTGATACAAAGACTGAATCTGTTTTATACTATCTAGCTGTTAGTAACCCCTAATGATTTTAACGTGCTATGCTTAGATAATTAACATGTAAAGTCATTGAACACTGTTGCTGTTATGAAAGTGTACTGGAATGTATAATTTTCAAAGTCCTCAGGGTTCAGTGAATAGGAAACTGGAAACCTGAGTTCAAATGTCATCCTTTGTTACTTGCATTTTATGCAGCTATGGTAACTTCCATGCCTTCACTGGCTCAGTTTTCCCTTCTGTGGAATGGGGAGTTACCAGCGAGATACATAGATCTTACACGTATAGTGCACTGTGAAAAAAAATGTTATTCCTGTGTTAAAGATGAAGGAATTCTGATTAGGAAAATCCTCATTAAAAACAAAAAGTATTTTTTACCTGTTTATAAGGTTTTGTTTGTCTGTTTCATGTGTGTGTACATGCACATGCTTTTTAGTCTGCTCTCTGCTGCTGTTTGTGATCCAGCTACAACTGTGTGTTGAGTCTCAGATTTTGTTGTAGTAGAAAGTTTGTCCTCTGGACAGACAGGTATGTGTGAACTGAACTGTCATCAAGTGAAATGCTCATGTATAGAGCAACGTGTTATGCTTTTGTGCCCTTTGGAATGCCTATCAAATACCATAGCAAACAGGCTAAAATTAGCGGTCTTTGAATCATTGCTGTTCAAAAGCGTAGTTCTGGTGTAAATTATCAGAAGCGGTGCTGCTTATCTTATGTGGTACGAATATCCTTATTATCCCAGAGATAACACCCCCCCCCCCCCCCCCCGCCCCCCTTTCCCCACAATCCCCCCCGAGCTGCTACTTCACCATACGTTATAAATTGCAGATCATTTCCAAGATTAATAATTCTTTTAATAAACACTTAGTAGGAACCATTTTGAGATCAGGTCCCTTTCATTAAATTGTTTAGAAGGAAATATGGATGTGGTGCACCCATATAACTCCAGCTTTGCTTCTGGGAGTTTAGGAAAACAGTATTTTTTCCATCTTCACTATTAGAAGACATCAACATTAATTTTTGTTTTTAAACTTCAGCAACACCTGGAAGACCTGGGTGTTGAAACAACTCTCTGGTCAGATCACTTCAGTATGATTGTTTTCTGAGGCTTTTATTTCATAACTACCTCTATGCAAGGAAAGCCCAGTTGGTTTTAAAGTCAAATCTTGTGGTGAAATTTGCAGGATGCTTAGATTATCAAGTCTCTTAAAGCAGATTCTTAAAGCCTTTTGTCTTTAAGGTATGCGTAGTCAAATGCAGCAATACACATTGTTTTCAGTCTGCTCTAAAAGGCATGATTTTTTTAGTCCCATCTGACAAAATTGAAAAACTTTTAATACATCTAAATTGAGATGTTTATTCATGTTGGAAAACTCATGTTCCCATTTATAAGCTTGCTGGCTTTAGCCAGAATGGTGTAGTCTACACGAAAAAAGAAAGTGACACCATTTCAACAAAATATTTTAGGAGCAGCAAGTGTGGCTGTGGGCAGAGGACGTTAAAACATACATGCCTAAGCACATCTGTGGGGCTTGCTTTTCAGTAAAGAATTAAAAGCTTTTTTGCGTGGTGGAAGGTCTGAACTACTCTTTCCAAAACTTGAGCTGCCATGGTTATAAAAATAACCTTCCAAATGTGATACAAGTATACACTGAGAAGGTTTTGTGTTTCCTACAGTTTCAGGAATTTTGCTGGACAATCTTTTCTCTATTAGCAAATGGGCCTAACTTTGAGTGGTTTTATTGCTGCTTTTAATATCTCTTGTAGAACGGTATGAAGTTTAAGTCATGCCAGTTTATTATTTGCTCATGAAGTCTGCATAAAAATAGAAACAGATACTGGTGCTACTTCTTCTGGATTTGGGAGAAGTAGCGAAGTAGTTGGGACTGTCCATCTGTCCAGTCCTCCTTCCTTGCTACTCCTACAACTACTTTTGTTATAGGTTCACCACCCCTCTGCCCTGTTAGCTAAAACTGGGAAAGGATCTTATCCCTATGGTGTATTTCTTGGGTTTGTTTTTGTTTTGTTTTGGGGTGGTTGTTGTTTTGTTTCATTTTGTTTGTTGTGGTTGTGTTGTTTTTGGTTTTTGTATTTTGTTTTGAATTATCTTCCAGGAGACGAGATTCAATACCCTTGCAATTGGGCAATCCCCTTTGTCCCATCATATGGAGATGACTTATTTTTATTAGAGCAAAATCTTTCAGATTTCTATGTCTGTTCTGTATATAACAAAACAGGAGAAAAATATGACCTACTTCCATTCCCCCCTGAGTGCTGCTGCTCTTTGGGCTGTTTAAAAGGGAAATAACTCTGGTGTCATTTGTCCTTCTAAAGGAAGATTGATTCTTTTGCTGTTAGTGTTCTGATGGTATATAATCATACCATGTTTGTATTAGTTTCTCACAAGCCAAAAAAAAAGAAAAAGGAGGGAGAGATCCACATGGCTTCATATGGACCTATAAGTGATATTTTTTTGCCAGGAAAAAACCCATGAAGTATATGGAGAGAGTTTGTATGGGAGACTTGAAAAACAGAAGCCACAATGAAGGCATTTTCATCGATCTTTGCAAATGCAGTGTTGTAAAAGGAAGGGTACATAAGAAAAAGCTTGTTTGCTGCTTGCTGTTTAAGGAACGGTATTTCAATGTAGAATTTCCAAACATTCCTATATTCCAAAAAAGCCAGTGAAAGTTTGAATAGATAATCTTGGATATTTTACATGTGTCCAATTAGCTGGTTGCATGCCCCTTTCAAGCAAATACAGATGCTTAGGGGAGGGAGGGGAAAGGTGGGCACTGCTGCTTTCAAAACAAAGATTACGTTACTTTCAATTTGTACTTCCTGCCTTTAACATAAAAAGAAAGTGTAAAATTCATCAATTACATTTTCGAGCACATTTTTGTCTATTCTGCTATAAGAAGATAAATTATGTAGAATATCCTTCCCCCTTTTTAAGTTATCCAGCTTTTTATGCCTGAACTTCTGTACCTTTAGTTTGAGACTATTGTGAATTCTCAGATAAGAGCTGGCTTCAGCTGCAGTTGTAGGTGATTAGTGCCTGAAAATCAGACCGTGAGTCGAAAGTTCAGGATCATTCAGCACTTGAAGCTGTTGGTCATGGTGTTAGCTTTACGAAGGGGTTGCATGCAAGCATGGAAGAGATTTTTGCGTCTTGCTTTTTGTTTCTAATTTCCAGTTGGGCTGTATTTACTGAAAAATTAGTTAGATATGCTAACTGAAGACTGCATATGTCGAAAATACAGCAGTTTGTTTCAGCTAGTGTTTAGCTGAGTTATGACTATAGGATAGAATGAGCAAATATGGTCCCTTTCTACCAGGTGAGAGGACAACAGCTTTAGCTAAAATGACTAATGTGAAGGAGGAAGAACATTTTTTTCACCCTTGCACACATAATGATAATCATGTATAGATAGATCTCGGTCATTTTGAAAGGTTTACACTTCTACCGTAAGACTTGCGAAACCCAATGCTGCCAAACAGAAGTTGTGTGTTATACAAGAGAGGGTGGAGATGTACGGTTCTGCTTGATTTTGCTCTGGTTTTATTCTACCACTCTCATCTAAGTCAATTCAAAGAGAATGGGATTGATTCCAGAAAACCATAGTAAAACTTAAGGATCTCCTTATGTTTGTTTTAATATAGCCTCCCCTGTAGATTCAAACCAGTTTAAGTAAAAAAGAAATACGGTTTTAAGGAACAGTAAAAATAGGTGATGGTTGCATCTAGTGCAGATCATTCTGGGAAAGAAAACCCTTTAATGTTTAGTATCTATACCATTTATACTGTATTTAGTTTTATAGTTATTTCGGTGCCAGAAGTAATCTGCTTTAAAACTACTCCTAAGCAGAAAGAGTCAGTGTTGTCCCATTCTAGGTAATGCTGAAGACATGAGTGATTCTAATGTGAGACTGCTGGGATGATTCAGTGACTCAGACCAGGTTTAACCCTGACTGACGAGGTGCTTGTCACTGATCATATGCTGCTCTCTGGGCCAATGGTGCTGATGTGACTGGAATGCTACCACTGATGCTAAATAGAAAGTCAGAGTTGTTTCTTCCCTGTCAGCGTCAAAGGTGAGATCAAAGTATATCACAGGAGGGAAGGATTCTTCTTTAGGTTAGAATCCGGTCTCTTTAATTAAAACCAAACCAAAGTCCTCTTTATTGTGTCTGGAAGAAAATAGTTGCTTCCTTTTTGTGGCTATCTTTTGGAAAGACCAAGACATACTTGCCTGTCAGATTACTCCAGTATATGAAACATCTGTTTTGTGTTTTATGTAAACTTTCTTTCCCTCTGAATGTGTTCAAGCTTTGTGAAATATGCGGGGTTGGAAAATGTCATCCACTTTGAGGGATTAACACCAGGTTTCTTAAGCAACAGGAGTCTCTTAATAGAAAGCAGGGTGAGGGTATAAGCCTTTGTAAACATCGGTTGTAAACATTTCATTTCAATTTGCTTTTCTCTCAGAAGAGAAAAGCTTCCTCTTCTCTAGGTTCTCAGAGAATAAAGACCAAATGGTCTTGGTCTACAACTATTTACCTGGCACTGGAGTTCGGCTGTAGTGCCTTGGCAGGGAATTTCAGTTCCTCAAGTCCCAAATTTTCAGAGAGAGGGCCTTCGTAATCTTGCAGGGGCTCTGTTTCTTAAGGCTAACATTCTGAATGTTTTTTTTTTTCTTTGGCTGGTTTCGTTTGTTCGTGCAGCCATATAATGGTGGTTCGTATTCCCTTGGTGGGGAAAGTGCCTTCTATGAAGGGTACTCCCCACCAACTTCAGGCCAATGTAAGTGTGCCAGAAAAAGCTTAATATTAGAAAGTCTCGATACTTAACGACAAAGATTACATGTGCTTTATTATAAATTTGTATAAGCATTGTGTTACTCTATATAAATTTGAAATTTCAGCCATGTTTTTATAAATGTTTAAATTATTTTCTGTAACATTTATGGGCTACGGTAATTGCTGTGTTCTAGTTGTTTACCCCTCTCCTCAATATGCAATTACAACCAGTGAATAAAACAATTTTCTAAAAAGAGCATTAGACAGTAAGGCAATGCAGAAACATGAAACAGTGTTCTATGCTTCCTTAGCCAGCTTCAACTTCAGTTCAATATGAATTGCATTTTTTTCCAGCTTAGGAAGTGAACAGCAGGTCAAATGTCAGTTATTCATCAGTCTGAGACTTTCTCTTCTTCTCATGCCTGAAATTATTTGGCCATCACTGTCAGACTATTTCCAATGAATATCAAGCATTTAAATATTCACTAATTGTCACACCAGCTGTGCCAGATCTTCTGAAATTAAAAAAAGAAACACATATTTTTTTCTGTAATTCTGAAACACATCAGTTGTGTTTTTCTCAGCAGAAGATTATTAGTGGATACCAAGGAAACAGTGATTTTTGTTGACGAATTCTTAGAACGTCCTTGTTGGAAGACGGGGAATTTTAGTGACTTATGTTAATAATTTATGTGCTTTTCAAAACAGAAGAGAGAATAATCCACAAGCAGACTTCTGTAACCTGAGGCAGCAGGCTGTTTAAACTGCTGATTTCTTTGTTACGATATTCCGCAGAATGAAGGAAGAAGAAGCAGGAATATAATTCTAAGTGCCAACCGATCCGGTCCATTTTCAGACTGGTTTGATGTATTTGAAGATAACTGGGAAATGAATGTAACTTTCTTGAATGAATGAATTTAACCTAAGTTATAATGAGGGAAGGCTTCTCAAATAATGCCTTTTCACCTCTCGGTTCAGCTGACTCACCAAGTCACTCACCAACGCATGAACCGGCACAAGGCGGAGGACGGAGCTGGCACAGGGAAGGGCAGCCATGGATGAAGAGGCAGTGCGTGAATGTTTCTGAATGCTGCTGCCCTGACTGAAGGGGTCAGTGAAATCATGCTGTCGATTTTGGTTACCATGTCCACGCCTGTCAGTTGGTTTGCACAGTGCTGGTGAGGCTGGATTGATGCTCTGTGGGGGGAGCATGGGCTCCCTCCCCAACTACGGGCTGTTCCCCTTGGCCACCGTGTTTGGAAGTGGCAGCAGTCCAAGGAACAGTGGGAGGTGATTGCCATCTTGCCTCTTCAAAGCGTACGTGTACGGGTGAGCGGGTAGCTAGTGGCAGAAGTGGAGGCTGATTCTGCTAGGACTACGTTTTCCTGTTTCGGGGGCGATGGGAGCGATGTTCTGCCTCTGGTCAGAGGAAGGAGGGAAGCTGAACTGCCTGTTGTGTCCTCCTTTCCTTCCCCCTGAGAGTGAGGTTCATCCCTTCTGACTTTCAAGATCTTAGAACTAGATGTCAAAGCCTCAGCTAATCACTCTTTCATTCATAGTTAGGGCGAAGACATGGTACCTCGGACAGGCTGTTCATCACGCCGGTCTCAAACATGTATTTTAGGATGAGGTGAATTTCTCTCTGGAGGTGCTTGTGTATCCCTATAAGGGGAGCATAGGGCAATAGTTTAGACTTCATTTATCATCTAGGCACCTGACTTGTTCCACAGAAATTCCTTTGTTTTCTTTTAGTTCCCAACTGTGCTAAACTGATATTTGAGTCTTCCCTGCACCCCATAGCTGGCTGGCAATGCTGTCTAGCTCGGATGCGCTGAGGTGGGTGAATCATGCCTGCCATAATGCTGCTTTTCTCTGTCCTACTTATAACAGAGAAGTTGCAAATTAAAGCGTGGTGTGGAGAAACAGTGTGTTGGTGCTGTGCTGCAGTGGTGCACATGCATGCCGTGATTTAGTTAAGCCTGTTCTTTGTCAGCGCAAGGTGGTTGAGCTTAACTTACTTTCCTTAAGCTCTGTATGACAAACAGTTGTCTTTGCTTCTGGAAATGTCCTCTGGAGGGACATAATAAATGAGCAGGATAAGCATCTAGGAGAAAATAGCTGCCGCCTTCCTCCTCCTCCTGAACTAAGTAAGTGTGTGTTGTCCATAGCTAAAGAAACAGAGCCTAAGTGTGATGCTTTGCCAAGAGCATAATCTCCTGTTAGACTCGAGGCGTTTCAAAGCACACCCGGCTTATAGTCCCGCATTGAGCAAAAGATCAGAAAACTTGGGCTCATATGGAAAGCACTACTGGTGTGTGATTGTATTACATGGCGTCATGAGTGGCCATTCAGAACACTGCGAATTTCAGTAACTTAAATTGCAAGTAAAAGCGTATCTCCCTGTTACTTGTTCTCTCACCTGTTTGAGAGATGAAGGAACCTTTATTGTGGAATCCCTGTGCAGTTGCTTTCCTCCATTATTTTGAACAGAATGGAAAGCTATCTGTATAAACAAAGTTTTAAGCAGTACAGGATAAAAGAACGGCAAAGTGTTATAAATTGTCTGTTCATTTCCCTTGCAGTTCATTCTCAGTTGAATATTGGTCACACGTTAACAATTTTTGTGTTATCACCAGGCAACCTGTTGAAATGCCTCTCCCCAGGTTTATTTGCCTACTATGGATTCCTTGCTCTGCGTCCAGCCTTGCTTTGCCTTTTAGCTTGGGATGTTGATTTTCTCTTTTTGCACTGGGATTTATCTCTGTATGTTTATCAGGGGTCATCACCTGTGCTTTTTCTTTCCTCAAACCTTAAGTCTGCCACAAGCCCTCTCTTCCTCCCTGCTTCTGCAGGACGCCGGGGTTGCTCAGCCGGTGGAGCCACAGCCGTAGCAGTTACTGGAGGTGGCAGTCCCAGCCGCTCTGCTGCCCTGGCAAGGGTGCTTGTCTGACCCTGTGGTAAGGCAGTCCACGGGGACAATCCTGCGTAAAAAGCTTTGTTTTTCACCAGTTTAGCTACAACCATAAGCTTGCTACAAAATCAGAAAGATGCCGACGTGGGTACAACCGAGGGGAAGGAAGGGTCAGGACCATGTTAGCAGTGGTTCAGACTTGGGTAAAGCTGCTGTGGAAGTACACAGCTGCAGAGGTGGGAGAGAGAATAAATGTTACAAACTCCTCCAACCCTAAAAATGCTTAAGAATATGACTTTTTATTGGTTCATATTTTAACACTTCCTTGGTTTTCTCATTGAGATCTCTTGTTCCTTCCTTGCTTTACCCTAGAATCTGCGACCTTATGTTGCTTATCCTCCTTGTCCTCTCTGCCTCTCCATAGCTCCTTTGCAGCTGCCGGTTCAATTCCTTGCTATCTCCAAACAAACAGGAGATAGCAGTGCAGAAAGATGCGGGAGTCCTGGGCATATCTCCTAGATCTTCAACCAGCTTCATTCTGATGATGGTATCCTTCCTCAGCACAATATCAGGTCTTTGTATTACAAGTCATGTGTTGCGCTGGATAGGGGAGAAAACACTCATCGCTTTTAAAGACTGTGTCTATACTGTACAACTAGGGATGATTTCTGCAATGGCACAGTCAAATTCTCATCCATACCCAAACTCTGCAAGTGGGATGATCTATCCAAATTTTACCTAGGATAATTTGTGGTTTTTAAAGTGGAATTTGACCAGCTTAAAATAAACTAAAACCCCTACAACTAGGATGAAGTAATTAAAGCAGTATGTCTTTGTCTAATCTTTGTACAATCTAAAGGGGCTCCACCAGTTCCCAGGTTTAAAAGCCTGCCTTCAGTAAGACTTAGTAATAGACTGCTTACCTGTAGGCTTGTTTCCACTACCCCAACGAGGTGCCTTGACAAGGCTGTGATGACAAGACGCACGCACAATTGAATGTTGCCTTTTGCATGCCAATGCATAACTCACATAAAGCGCATGGCTGAAAATGTCTGCCAAAGCCTTTGTATGTATTTGAATAAGGCTAGTGTGTTAAAATAGTTCTTGGATAAATATGTCAATTTTTGAATAAAAAGTGATGCATGAGGCACACAACAAGCACCAGATAACTCAGCGAATACAAACAGCAGTAGCAATATCTCCTTTTCTTATCCTCATCCCAAAAAAAGAGGCTTTGACTGATAGAAATTGCACAAACATAATGCTGCCGGAATATAAATAGCAAATGGTGAGTTATGACTTAGTGCCAATTTGTTTTTTGATGGCCTGTTGGCAGATGCAAATATTCATGCAGCGCACAGCAGCAGGCAGTTTTTTCCCTCATTTCTTTCACTGTTACCTTCTCACCTGGTTTTCTGATTGAACCTTGACTCCTTTCTTCTATTTTTTTCTTCAGTTTGCCTTGCTTTTATAATTCTGGTCCTATTCTCATGACATACTATCTTCATATGGTTCTCGCAGAATTTATAATAATCTCAGTTTAGTAGATAGCAGACTGTATTTGTGTGTAGATGTTGCTTAGTATTCAGAAGCTAGTTCTTCATGCACAAAGGGGGACATCTTTTGCTCTTAAACGACTTTTCACATTTCATTGCTTCATTACGTGATGCAGATGCTCAGTTTTATTCCCTTCTGTCATCTCACCCCCATCTAACTTCTCAGTTTTGTCCTTTCTTAGAAAACATCCGTCTTTGTATCCTCTGTATGGAGAAGTTGTATAGCTCCTCCTAATACTTTGTTACCCAGCTCTCTTTCTGGTCTTTTACAAGGAGCACATTCGGGCAGAGCAGCTGATGGTGGATCTGGAGTGACGGTAAGTTAGGGGAACACCTTCCCTTTCTGATTACTGGCAGAGATAAGCCAGATCCTCAACCACTGTGCATTGTCTTGGGTTGACTGGAGTTACTGGAAATAAGGTGGGTTACATTATGCAATGATGTGACCCAGGGGTCCCCTCTGAGAGTGTTGCCTATTGAAATTAATCTCAGATACCACATTTTTGGTGAACAGAATTGAAATAAAAGAGATTTTGCAGAATTAAGTAAGTTAATACATGTAAATTGATGTGGAAGAGAATGCTTTGTCAAACCTTGTATAAAAAAAATACCTTACAGGAGTTATAAAAGGACCTTATCAAGTAGTTTCTAGTGTTGGATTGACATGGATTAATGCTGCGACAGGAAATAAAAGTAGCCTGGTATTTTATGCTCTTAGATATTCTGGAGTAATTCAGAAACACCTCTGCACTTAGGGACAAACGCTGGTGGCTAGCAAAAGAAAACGCTTTTCATGAAAGCACTAGAATACTCGCTTATAGCGTGATACAAATCGGAAGGGACCTCTGGAGGTAGTCTGGTCCAACTCTTTGCTCAAGGCAGGGCCAGCAGTGAGCAGATTGCTCAAGGTCCCTAGGAAACACTAACTGTAAGGATTTGGGACTACTGGGTTTTAGGTATTTTTTCTTAGCCTTAGTTGAAGTTCAGAGTTACCAGTTGAAGATCTGTCACTTTTAAGGCTGCGACTGGCAACTCTGTGGTAGAAAGCTTCAGATTTCTGTATGGCAAATGGGCGTTTGCAGCCATATCTATGGGCTTATGAAAGAAACGAGGCAGTAGTCATCATGTAAGTGAGAGACGTGTCACAAGCTTGTTGGTATTCTAGAATTTGTCAAACTCTTCAGATTTTCTTCTTGTTTTTTTACTTCGTGTCAAAGTCTAACTCTGGGTATGTGTGCTTTGAAAGACTATGGAAGATTCTAAAAATAAAACTCAAGTGGAAATCAGACACTTCAAATGGCTGATTGTGTCACAACATGTTCAGCTCTGTGATTTTGGCAATCTCAGGAAGAACAAGGTAGAAATATCAAGCTGCAGGAGAGCAGGCTTTGTGAACAGGGGAGAATTTCATAAATGCAGCTGCTTAAAAAAAAATCAACCCCACCCCTGCCCCCCCCCAAATCTCTTGAAAACCTTCTGGATTCACACCAGCTGTGGAAGAGCTAAGTTTTCAGACTTTTTTTCTATCGAGTCAAACTGGATTGCTTTTGTTGGAGAAATACAATTAGGAGCAGGTCATCTTCTTGTTTCACTAAGGTAAGCTGAGTCTAGACGTTGTGATTTCTTTTTGTATCTGTTCTGTGAAACAAGTAACTTTGAACGCACATATGCCTCTCAGTGGAAAGGTCACTTCGCTGCAGAGCATTTCAGATCTGTACTGCTTATGTTTCAGTACGGGGAAGATGGCATACGCACAACTTAGCCAGGAGAAGTGACAAATGGTTACTGAGGAAACAGTTCAGCATTTTCTTGGGCTGAGAGAACAAATCTTTGAGGGGTCAGTTAACACTGTTGTTGCTAGTTGCACTGGAATGACTGATTTCCCGTATAGGTATAGCTGTGAAGTAAATTGGTTGTGTGTGTGTTTTGGATTTGGTGGGGATTTCCCTTCCCCCCCCCCCCCCTGAGCTTCTTCTATTTAGGATGCTGTTAGGGAATTAAAAACCAGAACTCAAGTCCTCAGCCTCTTTGGTTAACTGAGAGTTGAACTGAAAGTTAATTCCTTCAGCCCTCTCAGAATTAACTCACTAGCCACTGCCTGTTAAATAATTACTTGAATATGGAACTTGTTCACCTCACAATAAAGTAGCATGAAAGGATTAAATAACTAAAATAATTAACACAAACTATATTTTTGAATCTGTTGATAACTCAGGTGTTAACATGTACATTTTCTGTTTCAAATTAGCAAGATGTTTTAACAGGAGATGCCTGGCTAATTTGACTCTGAATTATTATTATTATTCCTGAAGGTAAATAACTTGTCCTCCTCTCCTGCAGACATCTTAGCACCGCTCACAGGTAATTCATTTGTCCTTCTTAGCCATCAGATCCTCACGTTGATATTTCCCAGGTGAACAGATGTTACCAGTTTCTGCTGTATTCATCTGGGGGCATTTGAAGGCCCTGAAAGCCTCTCTGGTGGTGGTGCAAATTCCTTTGAAAAGCTCATGTGTGTGGAAGGCGATGTTGTATCAGTGAACTTACTTCTTGTAGAAGTGATACGTGGATTCCTGGGCGCTTGTGGCCATGGGCTGACAACCACTGCACTAGGACGTGAAGTGCTTGGGTATATAGCCCTGTTACCTCAGCATATAAGCTATTTTTTTTTTGCTGTTCTTCATCTGTCACAATTGTACATGCTCTCCTGGCCCTCAAGAACACTGTAGCAACAAGTGGAGCCCTCCGTGTAAAGGGAGTGCCTTTGCCTTTAGGCTTCAGTCCAGGAGTGGCTTTCTTTTGCATTCCTATACTGGTAGCTAAGAGGACCAGAGAGTTGGAGCAGTAGACCTGTGATTTTCCACACTCCTTAGTTGTTAACTGGGTTTCTGGCTGTGTTTTAGGCTATTCCAAGAAGATATTTCTGAGATTATTCTAGCTTTAAGTGAGGACTCGTCCTGACCTCCAAGTCAGTACGTGCATTTCTGGTCTTTGGGGTTGGGTTTGCTCCCTCATCCTCTTTTGTTTACAAATCTAAGGACAAACCTGGAGTACAGCTGAAGATGTGGCAACTCTTCTAGCATGCCAGATAGTAAGCTTGTTGCCTTCATTTTCTTCTTATGTTGTTTCTGTGTACCCTGGCCCTCTCTGATAAATCACTTTATGGAAACAGAAATGCCCTGCTGAGTAAGGCTGGTGGTCCTTCTGGCGTAACGTTTTATTTCCCACCTTGGCACATGAGCTGGCCCCTCTGCCTTGCTCTCGTTATTCCGCAGCATCCAATCCCCTTTTGAACCTGCTGATGCCTCCTACCTCCACAATCTTTTGTGGCAGAAAGTTCTAGAAGTTTGCTGCTGCTTATGTAAAGAAGTTCATTCTTTTATCTTCTCTAAACTGATGTATTAGTTTCATCAACTGTTTCCCTAATCTCTGCTTTGTAAGATTTGAGCTATTCTATTTGAGCTGCATCACAAAAATGAGCCTATTATTATTGGGGATGGTTACGTTTCAGTGAAAAAATAATCTCTTTGGTCATTGACCAACTAGCAGTGTGGTAGGTGAAGAAGATCAGTCTGTTTAGAGGAGGGCAAATCTACATTGATGACAGATCGAATGCAGGCAAAAAAGGGTGATAGAAAAAGCATAGGTGGGAAAAAGGGGCATCTGAAGGTGCAAATGAAATGTGCAAAGAAAGCACGTTAAGAGAAGGGGGAAGGAATTGTTCTGGACTTGAATAAATCTGTAACTTTCCTGGATTAATTGTTGTGTTTTTTGTCGGTTTTTTTTCTCTTTTTTTTTTTTTTCGGCTGTACTTGCAACAGTGGTGGTCTGATGCATTCGTGTCTTAAATGTCACAGCATGACACAGTCCTATAAAGGAAGAGCACTAGAAAATAGCAGTGACTGCGCAGCGCAGTCAGGGTCAGAATTGGAAGGAGAATCCCACACTTGCTCCTCTGTTTAATTGTCTCCTATCAGGTGCTTACACATAGCAGAGAGTTAATGATGTAGCTCTTAAAAAATCACTGCAGATTGCAAGTCTGTTACATTAATATGATTAATTTGAACTAAAAGCTGTAGCTAAGATGCTGCTAAGGCACAGTTGCTTATAGAGCTGTAAAGCTGTATGTGCAGCCATAGCATAACTGCCTGTTCCTTTCTCTCCATGTTCTGTAATGGCAGAAAGGGACTGGTCTGTTAATTTTATTTTTGAAAGTATCAATATAGGTGTCAGGAGAATGATCTTTTAAATAATATATTGAATTCAAATTACAATGGTCTAAAATATATTTGAATGAAGAAAATGCCTTCAAGAAAAATACCCCAAATAACCAAATCAGTACAGGCCACTACAGATACTCCAAAACAACGAACACTTGACTTCCAAAACAAAACCTAAGTGGTAAACTTAACGGCAAGGTGGTACAAACCAGCTTATGCCAGTTCCAATACTTTTAAACATTGCAAGCTGCAGCCGTTTAAAAAGTAACCCAGGCTTCTGAAAACGCAAGTGATAGAGAAAAGAATCATTTGGTTTTGGTTTGATTTTTGAACCTGTTTGTCCAAGAGGCAGTTTAATGTTTTGAGTTCTCAGAACGTAGAAGGATTGGGGGATTTTGATCCCCTCCAGGAACTGCCTGCCCCAGCTGCTCGAGGCAGTGCATCTCCTACTTGGCTTCATGTCTGCTCATGGTCTCTCCTTGCAGCCCTTGATTTCACACCAGAGCAGGAGCCCTGTGGCTCTCCTGGCTCTTTTTGCCTGTCCCAGGGCTCAGCTTCTCGTTTCCTAGGCTCCTGCCCCTATTTCAGCCTGTTGCCAGCTTCCCAGGGCAGAGCTGCCCTAGGATGGTGCGTATTGCTTGCCGTGTGAGTGCTGACCCTTGGAGAGGAGAGGGTGAATGGTGCAGTCTTGGCTCCTGGAGGACAGGCTCTCTTCTCCAGAAGCGCAGGGAAGTGAGGCAAGAGTGGTTGGAGCAAATTTCCCAGCTTCGGGCTGAAGTGATCTACAAGGCAATTCCAAATTACTGGAAAGGTAGGCTTCCTGCTGCCATGGCAACAGAAGTTCCAGTCCTGACTGAATTTGTGATTCATGGAGAAATTAGGGTAAGAATTGGCAAGGCTAGTCCTGCTTATGCTTCTATGCTTTCATTTTCAGTTTCTGAGTGGAGCGGTGTTTGAGATAGACACATTGAAAGGGAATGTTCATGTTTAAAACAAAATTGGAAATGTTTGGTTTTCTTGCATTCTTTTTAAGAGAGCGGAAACATTTTCATCCTTGGTACAAGAAAGCTTTTATTGAGCCAAGCTTGAGCTAAGTATGATGAGAAGTCAATAAAACTTGTAAGTAGCTTGAAAGTTTTTCAAGTTTGCATGAACTTTTGTCCGGTGAGCCTTTGTCCTGGAGAGAAAATGTTTAGCTTGAAGGTTAAGATGAATTAGGTGACTTTTGGTTGCCCAAAGAATGAAGGCTGTGTTCGTACCCTCATTCCTGTTCCTTTGCATATGGTTCTTTCATCCATTCAGTCTGTGCTAGTCAAGGAGGAGGACTGTTTGAAGAAGGCACTATAGAGCGCTCTGTCTCACATCCAGCAACAGCTGAATACTTTATGGAAGTATATTAAGTCCTTGACAGGAGAAGGTAGCCAGCTGGCTGCTGCAGCAGGATGTTCTTGTTCTCCCTCACAACCGAAAAGGAGGAGTTGGCAGAGCGCCTGCTGAGCTTGCTGGGGAAGAGGGAAGGCACAGACTCTTGCAGTATTTTAACTAGGTGGGCTGTTAACCAGAAAAAATAAAGCAGAAAGCACACATTTCAAGTCTGCCCAGGCCACCAACTGGAAAGTGGTAAAGGACTGACTTTAATGTGAGTAATTACCACCCAGGAACCTCCATGGTTTGGGGTAGCTTAAGAATCTACTGAGTTAAAGGTTGCAAACAAGTAAAGTAACTACGCCAGTATTTGTCCTGCTTGAAACAGCGTGCAGAGTGGTGTTGTCTCACTGGTTGAAATAGTGATGTGACAGTTCTACAAAATCTGCAGTTTGGAGATTATTTGACTGTCCTTTCCTGTCCTAATGAGTACAGTTCAAGTCAAGATGTCTGTGTGGGTTACCAAGAAAGATAATTGAAAAGAAAGGAATTCATATTATAATTGGCAAGTTCAGAAAAGAGAGAGCACTAGAACAGTACTCACCGTTCCATTATGCCGAGTTTTGAACCAGCACGAGAGACTATCCAGTTGATCATCCATTTCCGAAAAGCAAGTAGGTGAAAACAGCATTAAGGCACAACCAGTTAGCATGGAAATAGATATATATTTTGGGGGTGGATGACCAAATGTGTTGAGGTACAAGTATTTGAAACAAACGAAGTTTCAGGTCATTAATTTACAGCCTGTTCTTCCCTATACACTTCTTTGGATGAACTCTCCCAAGAAATGCTGCGTGGATGCTCCACTGACTGATAAAGCGAAGCTCCTCATTTAAGCTCTGAAGTTGGTGGTCCGGGAGCTGTTTTCAGTAATGTAATGAAGGAATCCTGGTGGCTTATATAGTCTCAAAGGACAAACCAGATCAGGATTCTGTGTTCATAGATACTGTTCAGTGACCTCCACTGTATTTTGGAACAGACCTTCTCCCAGGTTTTTCACAATTACCGAAGATAAAGATGATATTAATGGGTGCAGAGGCCTATATGGATTTTTCATGATGGAGTTTTGTGTGCTTGAAAGGTATTTAAAACAAACATGTCATAGAGGTTCAACCATTACAAATATGCACTCAGGTAATACAGTTCTTTGAATACATAGTCATAATAAGCCTCCATGTCCAAGACCCAGGTCACTGTTTATGAAGATGACAGAATATCCGCGTGGTCTGGACTGACTTTTCAAAAGGCAGGAAACGTTGCTCTGGATTGCTTTCCCCTAATTTTCTTTTGATTGACTTCTTGGCTAGAGTTAGGGGGGAAAAAAACCCCCAACCTTGTATGCTAGTGTCAGTTTACTCTCCCTTCCCAAACTGGCAAAATGAAAATAAGCTGTGATACTTTTGTGCTAATTCACAGTGAATCAGATGTGTTAATTAAAAAAAAAAAAACAAACACCAAAACCAACCAAACAAAAAAAACCCCAAAACCAAACCAACCAACCAAAACAAAACAAAAAAATCACAAAAACTTTTGACCCCTAAATGAACTGGTTACGGTTCTGGTTTAAGATTACAGGTTGTTGTAGTAGGTGCTGGTTTTAGTGCTATTTTAGTCGCTGTTCGTCCACTTCACAAGATTAAAGATTATCTGGGACCGATTGATGCAAATAACCAATCTGCCTCAAAATAGCAGAACCATACAGATGGATACACCCATCTGAAGTCTGTTTTTCCTTAACTTTCATTAGCAGCAAGCACAGTCACACTGGAAGTAATTAAAAATATGGGAATACTGTATGTGTATAATGTAGATGTAACTACTCATTGAGATGTTGAAAGTAACTTTAACTCTTTATCAAGCATACTGCGTAGTCTTTGCTTGCAGATTTATTTTGCAGCTTGCAGACCCGCTTCAGCTGCTTGTAGAGCTCTGTGGGCACGGGTTGAGAGGAGGGCTGGGAATTTATTGTGCTTTTTCAGTTGTTCAGAGAAGAAGGAGTGGATACAGCTCAAGTTTCTCTTAGCAAGTTGAAGGAATTTCAGCTCTTGGTTTTAGACTTGTGAGCTTGAGGCTTCAAAACTGTATATGTGTGAAAAAGAGGAAAAGAGGGAAGGAGGAATACATACTTCCGCTAATCTTATGTTAACCTAAATGTAAGGCTTGAAACCCCAGCTGTACGGAAACATCTGCAGTAGCAGCAGGGATTTTCAAAACACATGTATTCAGTGCTCTCAGAAACAGGTAATGCATCGTAGAGACCTCTGTGTCCTGGTCAGCAGGATATTGATTGTATATTCAATTTTTTAAAAACCTGTAGCTATTTTTCAATTTTACTTCCAAGAAAACTAGTATATTTTCAGTTACAAAATTTGACTAGCAGTTTTTGTTACTGAGCAATCTGTATGTGATCTACGATAAGGAGAACATTTTAAAGAATTTGAAGAATCAGATAGAAGGAGAGAAGTTAACTTAAAAAAAAATTACTTCTAGTTTCATTTGGAAGAAGAAAATAAGAAGCTTTAGTTGCTTATTTTTACTTCTGGTCCAAGTGCTGAGAGCACTTAAATCTCCCCCCCCCCCCCCCCCCCTGTTTTTTACTGTGTGTGTTGTCAGACTTCTAATGTCTCCAGCTGAAAAAGGAAATTAAGCTGGAATCCCAGTTCTGTCCGTTCTTTTGTACAGTGGCACTTTCTCACAACAGGGCAGCTACTTGAAGTGGAGCAGG
>NW_009611345.1:60885-67253 GCF_000690535.1 Cariama cristata
ACATGGGAAAAGCTCAAGAGCAGAGAGAAAAAGCTTGACCTTAGTCTGTTTTGTCCGCTTTTGCATGGGGACACAGGACCTCACAAACCTGAAACAGCACTCGATGGTGGGTACAGCAGCCAAAAGTGTTGCTTGTTTTTGAGAAGGAGGTAGCTCTGCTATAGACTTCTGCAACAAATCTAGCTCTGTGGGTTGCATTAAAAGAATACAGTTAATAGCCAAAATAAACCTGACGATTATTAAAATGTCTCATTTCTCTCCTACAGTTAGGTAATCTGCTTCAAATTCCGGATCCCTGAGCAGGGCTGGTGAGAAAACAGGATAAGCAGACGTTCGTGGCATCTGCATGCTCCTTGGTGGCCATATACTAATGCATTAGGTTGCTTTTACTATGTAGCTGGTGAATTCTCAGTGGTGGACAATCCACTCCTACGCGCCAGGAGTTAAGGACTGAAACTACATTTGAACTCCTGCCACGTGTGGAACATAAAGATATAGGATCTCTTATCAGGAAGGCTTCAAAGGCGTACCTGTCATCAACTGTGTAGAAACCTTTGACACATGAGCCAGTTCCTACGTGAAACTAGGTGGATGGATGCCATGCACGTGTTTTGAAATGAAATTCGAACCAGAATTACTGCGAGAAGTCTTTACAGACTTACATGTCTTAGAGGTGTCTTTTGGTTTTTACTGTTGAGTGGTGATTTTGTTACAGGACTTGATATAAGTCATTGGAGAAATTAAGGTCAGATTGCGCAATTTAAACTGCTTGGAACAAAGGTTGATAATTCAACTAGCACAGCTTTCGGTGTTCCTGCTATTATAAAAGATGAGTTTTACAAAATGTGTTTTAACCTATATGTGTTAGCATTGGTAATTATTATTTGCATGTTGGAGTTAATCAGTAACACATATCATGCAAACCCTGGAATACACAGACTTGTGGTGTTAGACACAGTAGCTACAGACAGGGATGGAAAGTTCCTGCTTAATCTTCAGATTTCTTATCTATACAGAGAAGAGAGAAGTGCTTTCTCTCTGCTTCCATTTATCGTTTGCAAAAGAAGAGAAATTAAGGGATGTGATTTGAGGGGTGACACAAGAGTTTTGTACCAGAGAACTGTGAAAAAGTGGTTTCTTGGGACTAAGCTGAGTGCAGTAATCGCAAAATAACCATTTCTCTAATATAAGAAATTATGGATATTTTAGTAGAGTTCCTTGCCAAAGATTAAGCATTTACATTCATTTCTAACAGTTAAAAGATATCTGAAAGCACTAGTGTAATCCCATGGGTTGAGGCTTCATAAGCTGCAAAACCATCTGATAAATAGATACTGAGGCTTGGTCAGGACTTTGTTCCCTGGAGCTATACTAAGCTTGGGTTTATCTCATGTGCCATATTTTGGGATGCTTTTATTCAATAAACTGTTTCTGATTAATCGTAACATTTACTCAGACCCACTCTGTTTAGTATGCCCTTATGTTTTGGGTTGTTTTTTTTTTTTCCCCAGCTAGTAAGAACATAGTGCTACGTAGGGATGTAAGTGCCCTTTCACTGCAGAAGTTCTTTTCCAAAAGTCCAAAGTAGCCCAGGTCCAAGATTTTAATTGCAAAGACTCCGAATAAGGGTTTTAGTAAGTCAGAAATGCTGGGTTACTAACTTCATTGATTATTTTTGTCACATTAACCTTGAACTACTAAACCAGGCAATAGTTGCTGTTTTGAATGCAAGCAGAACCGTAGCTGGTATCAGCAGCTATTGTGCTATTTTGCATTCTCTGTCTGTAGTCAATTTTTTCTGTTTCGCTTTGGTACCTGCTGGCATTTACAGACGTAAATTCTTAAATGGCAGGTGCACTGTGACAGTCAAAAATATGCATGTGCAAACTTATGAAATGGAGATCGTACTTAAATGCATTACAAGGGAAGGGAACCCAAAATGCAAGGCCAAGACAAATTATCTGTATAACTTGATACTATTAGCAGCTGTTGTCAACTTCTGTCGGACAAGTTATTCAAAGTTAAGTGTTTAGAAAGCAGCCTGTATCCCTCTACCTGAATAATTTACTGTTAAAAATATTAAGAAAGTTCAAATATAATTCTTTTGTGAGATCTGTAGAACAGAGTAATAGAAAATCCTCAGACTGCTTTTGTCGTTTTTTAAAAGTGCCCCAAAATACTTATGTTCTAAACACTGAGGTATATACTTTCTGTTTATATTAAAGGGACAGCCAAGTCTTTTTCGTTATGGTTTTATGCACTGCTTATTTTTCGCAACGGGGCAAAAATCTGAATCTCCTGTTTTTGAAGTACCTCTATCTGGAAATACCCCACTGATTAAGCTCCATAGGAGACAATGTCTGTTTCATTTTTAAGTGAGAGGAAAATACAGCCGTAAACAGGAATCTTCAGCTTTATCATTCTTGTTCCAGTGACTGCCAAACCATTGGTTTCCCACCACGGTTCTGGTTTTTGAATACCCATCGGTTAGAGTTTCATGAATTCTCACTGCTGGCAGTAACACACATGTTTTCATTTACTGCCTTAGGGGTATTCTCTAGACAACCAGTCTGTTGAAAAGAAATTGATCCCAGCAGTGAACTGAGATACTGAATTCTCAGCAGTTTGTGAATTCATGTTTTTACATTGAGGCTATTTATATCTGGATTGAACTAATTTGAATATGTAACCAGGTGGTTGTGGTTAGGTCTTTTATTATCCATTGGATGTGAAAAGCCAGCAGAATGCAACTGCAGGATGGGAAAACTCAGTTGGGAAATACAGGACTGTATGGTTGAAAACTCAGCTTGTATTTCTCTCATTTCTGTTTGTGATTTCAGGCATGGCCAGGATCAAGGAATACAATTATACAATATATTGTAACTGGAGTATCCTAAGTAAGGCATACTATATACAATTTTCAGATCTGACTCATTTTAACATTTCACTGAAGATGAAAATTTAATAACTTGTTGTTGTTTTATCCTGTGGTCCCCATTTCACCACCAATGAAAAGTCACAAAATATCCAGACGACATCTTAGACAACTTCTTTTGAAGGAGAGTGGAGACTTTATAGATAACTTGCAAAGCCTGTTACTGAGCTGCGAATTCATACTCAGCAGGGTTGTGCTTTTTATGTCTGTCTTCTCCAATGAATATTCCAAATTGTTGGCTCAAGGAGGAAGTGGGCTTAGTCCTGAAGCTGTGTTTTACATGGAGCGAAGGAAGTAAAAAGCTTTAACTTTGCTTCTGTTAGACATTAAGCACTTTATCCGATCGATTTTCTTCAAACTGCGTTGCTCCTCTTAAGAGGAAGCTCACTTAAAATGCAACTTCTGTCTGTAATTACCTCCTTTACTCTATTTCACTAAGCTTGAAGGTTGGAGAGAAGTGAAAGATTGAAGGCATTTTTATCTCAATCCTTGATTTGTTTTTGTGCAGTTTGAGAGAATTTCATAGCAAAAACTGGAGAGAGTCACAAACTGGGAAGATTGTAACGGCAAGTAAAAACTCCACTGGCAAATTCTTCAGGATTATGTTAAGCCCCAGTTAGGCATGTCCCCCATGATGTTAGCCGTAGCTGTAATACTCGGGCATTCTTGCTGTAACTAAACAGCAACTGTGCAGAGTGGGTAGTAGTGACTCCTGAAATCTCTGTCTCTCTGCCAGAAGAAGTACCTGTTCTGGAGGTTGCCTTTGGTAGGGCACGGGTGATATGCTTCCTAACACTGAGCACTTTCTGATTTATGGACAAGAAGGGATTTAGGATGATAGATGCACCATGATTTTTCCTTTTTTTTTTTTTTTCCTTCTTCCCCCCAGAGGTTGCATTGAAACTAGTCTTGCTTCCTTCTTGAAGACTTGTGCTGGGAATTCACTGTTTGTGATGGATTACTTTTAGTAGCAGTCTCTAAACACAGCCTGCCTTTTTCAAGATGACAACATGCCTGGAATCAAAAGTTTCTGAAGTGTTAGTGAATAATTGCATAGTTTGTTTGCAAAGAAGTATGCAGGCAGTGAATTTGAATACATGCAGATAGTTCAGCATTTTTAATAATAACAGTATGCATAGCTAGGGAATTAGAAAATGTCTGTTTTAGAAAGTGTTCTGTTGGTTTCTTTTACATGATATTGATTTTACAAATTCTTTTTATCTAGTGACTAATATATACATGAGGAATATTTTGTAATCCCTTGTGTCTGAGGGGCAGCATCTCTGTTGAAGTGTATTTGCCAGATCAGTCGCAATCAGAATATTCTCTTCTATCTTGAGTCGATAGACAAAGAAGAGGAAAACTCATGCAGTTTTTATTTTGTAAGTGGTAAAGAGAAAGGAAGCTATATGGTTGTTTTGATACGGAAACACTAGGACGACTTTTTTCCTGCTGTGTGTGTATAAGATACATGTTGATAAAGCCATGCAAATGGTTTTGAGAATACCCATCAGATTCGCTGTAATCTCACGGAAAACTTCTGATATATATTTCATTTAGAGAACATTGTAGTATATTCTAGTTTTCCTTCTGCAAATCACTGTATTTGAATGCAATCGATATTTTTATTTCTTGTTTACCTGTCCGTCTGTCTTAAATAACTTCCACAGGAGCAGTTTGGGAATGGTGGTGGTGCTTTCTTATACCACAGCAAATAGCATTAAACAGAGATAGTACTTTGGAAGAAACTTTTTTATTAAGAATAACTGTTATGTCTGTAGTGAATACCCTTTTGCATTGTGGCAACAGAGGGCAATACATCTGATGGAGAAATCATTTGTTTTGAGATTTAATTTATTTGGGCTTCAGGGAGCAACCAAACCCCAGTGATTCATACTGATGCAGATGGTGGGCCTCCTGGAGTTTTCTCTCCATGAAGAACAGGTCCCTGCCCTGGCTGACACTTAGGTGCCCGTGGTGGGAAGCGCAGAGGCGTAAGGTGGCTGTCAGGATATGACCACTCCTTCCACGCCGAACATGAAATCAAGAGGTACAAGCCTTGGTTGGCATCCCGCAGGCTTCCACCACGGGTGTAGTGCAGCTAGTGTTGACAGCAGCACTGAAAATTGGGAGATGCAAAAGAGCATAGGGGAGTTGTTCTTTGTGTTTTCCTGGCATCGCCTCGTGTACAAGGAGGGCCATGATCGGGAGAGCTGTATTAGTTACAGTACGTGTAGCGAGACCAAAGCTGAGGCTGATGTAGGGCAGAAGAGATGGAGAAAAGTCAGAAAGCTGATTTGGGGATGGAAATTGGGCTGTTGCAGCGTGTTGTCTGTCCATGAGCTTTAGTCCCATTCCCCAGGAGATGGGCAGTATTGAACGGCAAGTGTGCTCCTGGCATATCCCGCTTATTCAGTGGGATGGCTACGAGGAACGAGCTCCTTGCTTGTGTCCAGGCCTTCCTTCCCCCTGCCCCTCGCAAAGCTGCAGCATCGCTCTGGGCTAAAAGTCGAACAGCAAGTTCAGTGAAGTTATATGCTGCCTTAAGTGGTTCTGTAGCCATCTTCTCTTTCTACAGGGACTTCTCGGAGAGTATACATACGAGTTTAAATAAATAAATACTTTCTCAGTAATTCCTGAGGTTCTCTTTGATTCTTCTGGTCCCTGTAGGAATGCCACTAGGCTCTATCTTTCCGTTTTGTGCATGAGGGGGTGTATGCAGGGTGTAGTAAATCACTGCCTGGAAATGCAGTACAATATAGAACGTACACAGAGCAAAATGAGGTTATTTGGAGCAGTCGGTTTTGTTTCTCTCCCAACTTCTAAAATATGTCTTGGGAGTGGGGCTGGGAAAGGCTCCCACAGTAGGTTGTTAGACTTCAAATGTAGATACAATTCTGTAAGTATGAAAAGCAAACACAAATATTCTTTAATAGATATCTGTGAAATTGGTATCTGTAAAAGCTTCTGTATTCTTACAGCTTTCTAGCTCATCCATATACTTTGGGAAGGGAAAACAGGCTGGGAAAAAATGTCTGTTCATGAAACTGAGGAATGACCCTAGGCAGCTCTGTGTAAAAGGCATCAATTGTTTGCGCACCAATTAAAGGGTAAATGGCCTACTTCTTATTAGCTAAGTCTAATTTTGTTTCTAATCAGGAAACTAAATATCAAGGCAGAAAGGGCTTTTCTGAGTTGTTTTTTTTTGTTTTTCCCAGTGGCTGTTACGTAAACATTTCGTTTCAATGCACCTGTCTAGGAAACAACACATCAATGGAGCAGTTCTGAATCCTTGTGTTGTTGTTGGAGTTGGTCTTTTTTAATGCTACCACTGTGATTTAGAAGAGCTTCTAACTTCTGAAAAATGTTTAGCAGATGTACCATCTAAGTAGAAAAGCATTCAAGATAGCAATGAAAAAAGCTCCACTCTTTC
>NW_009611345.1:67284-72852 GCF_000690535.1 Cariama cristata
TTCCAGTACACCACTGTGTTGTGTTTCTCTCCCAAAGTTAAAGTCCACCCTACTAATGCCATCAGCAATGTCACTTTTTTCCTTGCAAATCAATCAAATCAAGCGTCCTTTAAGAAGAAAAATCGATTTAGCCTATTAATTAGCTGAACTCAGTATAGTGCCTGAAGGCCAGAATGTCATTTCCTGTAAGATTTGCTTTAAAAATACAAACTAAATTGGAGCACTGGCAGCTTGTCATCAGAAAGGGCTCCTAATATTTCAGAATGCACACGTAATCTTTATCCTACCCGATACAAACCTATCTGAATATTCTAATTAGATATTTTTGGTTGCATTTGTTTTGGTTTTCTTTCTGCCACGTGTTAGATATGGGGACTTCAGTCAGCCGATACAGCCAGTGTCTGGGCAAAACGTTACTACAGCAAGCTACCAGAAGGTTGTACCTGATAATGGGTTATTTTCCCATGGTATAAGGCTCTTTAGTTTCTCAGCCCTTAGCAAAAGAGATTATAAAATTTAGATTACCAACTCATAAATAAAGGAAAACAAAATGAAAAAAGTTATTAAATGGAAGTAAGTGTGTTGTAGCTGTTACTGTATATTCATAGTTACTGGTGTTCCTCCACCGCACCGTCTCCCAAAGCTGCATGGAGAGAGTAATACTTCTTAGTGAAAATTTGCTTTACCATTATATCTTTTTGGTGACAGTAGTGAAATGTATTGCAATGGGTATTTAGAGTGATTTATCTTCTGAACCCAGTAGCTGGTACATGTAGTGTGATTTGAATGGCCGTCAGGAATAAAGACAGTAAATTCATCTCAGTCAAAGCTCTCTACAGAAAATCCCAGCTAATACTCAGTATCTTGTAGTCCATGAAGCAGAAGGAATTCAATTACTATTCAGAAAGACAATGTAAAGGCTTGTATGTCCCTGGTTTCACCACGAGCAGAACTCAAAGCTAACGCGGCTCTTGTACAGAGGCTTACCAACCTTTCAGTGAGCCGTCTGTACTAAACACCATATTGGTAGTGGCAGCAACTCAACAGCACATTGGATTTCTTGTTTGCTGAGCGTGCCAACTAAATGCTGCAGGAAAGGAAACTTTTACATATTCAACCCTGACTAAAATGCAACTGCAAGCCTACAGTTCCCTGCTTTTTGGGCGTTCTTGTAACTGCTCACCAACTAGCAGCTTCTAAAACTTTTATGAGAACTGAACTATGCTAACCCAAGCCGTGCAATGGGCTTAGCAAAGTAGAAGGGTCCTATTCAAACAACAAAAAACAACCCGAAAAAGTCCCAACAAAAAAACCCGCTTACTGATTAACATGTTTTATCGGTCAAGCCACCTTACTTTTCTTCTGACTTTGGTATGAATTTTAGGCTGTCTTTAGGATTTCCAACTCTAACTATTAACTTACAATAATCATAAGCAATCAAGCTTAGTTTTTGTTTGTAAGGATTGCATGATTAAAGTAATAAACTCTTACTGTGGACACATCAGCAGCACAGTCTTTCAGCACTTTCCCTTGTCATACTGTTTGAAGGATTTAGTTCCCTCGTTTGCCCTGATTTGTGTCTGTATTGTACATTGTATTTTTCCAGAGATTCACCTGGCTTGCACTGCTTAAAATGAGAAAGAAAGAAAGAAAAAGAAAACCTCAAGAACTATTTATCCGTTAAGTGTGTGTTAACCACTTGAGGAACTTTCCTCTAAGGAAATGCATCTGAGTATCATTTAAAGCAAGGATCATGTTCTGCAGCTGATCTAGCCAGGCAGATGCCAGTGGGATTCTGCATAGCCACTCACAGAGCAGCTTGTGGGATTGGGACTGGAGATCTATTAAAATCACATGCAGGAGGAAACAGGAAAGAAAAATAGAAACCACGGTAATTAAAACAATGTGGAGTTTGTTGTTACTTCTTCAACTTACAAGTTAAAAAAAAAAAAAAAAAAGCTTTGCAGAAATACTCTTCTCAGATTTGCCAAACCCAAGAGTTTAAGCATCCAGTTGGAAATACTTAAGAATCATGTTGGTAGTTCTTATGTTCATAAAGATCTTTCTTCTTCAAGCTTCTCACTTTCTATGACCTTCCTGGCAGTGCACATATGACAGTTATAAATTGAAAACCTCAACTTGCAGCACATACAGAATATTCACCTGAAGATTCTCCACTTTGTCAAGGATCCCAAAAGTGATGGCATCCTTCTGCCTCTTGCCTGTGAAAGGAGTTGTTACTGACTCCTCCTCCCACATGATGGGTGAGAAATAGTTTGGGTTACTGCTATCAAGTTCCAAATTGTGTCTGCTTTGGAAGTGCTCGGCATGGGAAAGCTATCCCGGTTACACAGGAACAGTTTACACCGGTACCTGTCAGGCATGTAGATGTCAATCCTCTTACATTCTGACCGGGTTGGCTTTTCTGTCCTTCAGTCCCTTGCTGGGCGATGTAAGCTAGAGCAAAGATAAACTTTTACATAAAAAAGAGTGCCTGCCTAGATTGATGATCTATGATGGTATACATGAGAAGCTTGTTCCACCTATTATTGAAATTTCATGATATTTTCACACAGCAATACCGTTTTAATTCAGTTGTCACTGTACTGGGCTCTTAAAATATGCACAGTGCTTTTCATTAAGGGTGTTTTCCTGACCCTGAATTTGTCTCTGAATTTTTTTCAACAAAAATAGCCCATGAAGTCACAGAAATTCAATTAAGTTGTGAGGTGGTGTGCATCATCTTAATCATGTTCTTATTCATCTTCCTAGTTCTCAACAAATGTAAATACAGAGGCTTCACTGAATTTTAAACTAACACATTTTAGTCGGTTATTTTTTTGATTGTGCTGAGATACCAGTGCTGAGTTATGAGCGAGAAAAAGAGCTTTGCTGTGCCTGTTAACTTTTTTTTTTTTTTTTTTTTTGGAAAGCTCCTAATGTCACTGTGCTCTAGAGCAGAGGGTCTTGAAATTTGTGAATGGAAGGCACCCATTTTGGATAAAGGGTTGACTCTGCCGTTTCACAAGCACACGCTAATATATCCTTATGTCACCTAAGTGGTGCGAGGGATTGTTATTCTTCCTTTTTTGATGGCTGGAGAACCTTATGAGAGCACACACCTGCACGCATGAGCTCTCAGCTTTACTCTTGACTCAGCTGGGCAGGCTTTACACCAGCATCTCAGTTTTCTCAGGACAGTTACTCTCAACCCCAAGCAGAGGTCGGGATGGGAAGGGGCACTCTAGGAAGATATTCAAGGTCTGTGCAGCATTTAAAATACCACCACCAAAAAAACCGCATCCCCAAAACCAAATTAAGTAACTGAGAGAAGGGAATCTGCAGTTCTTGGCTCCTTCTGCTAGAGCAGATTTTTACCTTAAACAATCACTGGATAACATCCTAAGTCTGAATAGATATTTCCAAAAATTCAGTTGTACGGTAGAAAGCAAGCATTGTTTTTAATGTCTTTGAGTTAGTAGGACCTTTGCTTGATTTCTCCTAGACGGTGGTGAAGTGCAAGTTAGGTAAGTAGACGGTAGAGTGGCCTGAAAGGACTGAAACATGTCTGAACTGCTGGTGCTTGGAAGTGCTCAAAGATCAGCAGCACAAAGTTCAGCTAGAGGCAAGTCACTGTTTGAGACCAATGCTGTTGAACGTCCTTTTTAATGCCCTGGATGATGGGGCGTGACACACCCAGAACAAGTCTGCAGGCAATTCAAAACTGGGAGTAGTGGTTAATACAGCAGTTGCTTGTGCTGCCATTTAGATGGATCTTGACAGGCTGAAGAAATGGGCCAAGAGGAACCCCATGAAGTTGAGCAAACTTCATGCCCCTGGGAGGAATAACCCTGCACACCAGTACAAGCTGGGGACGGACTGAGTGGAAAGCAGTTTTGCAGAAAAGGACCTGGGGGTCCTGGTGAACAACAAGTGGAACATGAGCCAATGATACATCACTGTGATAGAGAAAAAGCTTTTTCCCTGTGAAGGTGGTCAAACACTAGAATAGGTTACCCAGAGAGGCTAGGTGGAGATATTCAAAGCTTTAATTCAACAGGGCCCTAAGGAACCCGACCAAACTTTGAAATGGGATCTAACTTTGAAGTTGACCTTGCTTTGATGGAGTGGGAGGCAGGCTGAACCAGATGATCTTGAGAACTTCCATCCAACCTAACTTATTTTGTAGTTCTCTGATTGTATTGTAAACACTTCTTTCTCCCAAAGAAGCCCCAGCGGAAAATACAGGCCATGGTCTTTCATGTTTCTGTGCTGCAACACAAACTAAATCAAAACACGTTTCTGTGGCTTACAGTTTAATAAAGACTTTCCCATGTGTTGAATGTATTTAGACTAAAAATGTACAGTTTACTCCCGTGTCATCTTCAATGTTATGCAGCTTCTTTGCTGCTACGTATCATTTAAGTTATGCCAAATACTGTTCCAAGTCACTTTTTTCCTTTCTCATGGACCGTGTGTTTTTCTCTTTTTCCCCTGTAAATTGTTCTCTTTGGAAGAATTCAGTGTTACAGTTCTCCAGGACGCAATCACTTGAGTTGTTATTGCAGTTTCTTTTCAGCAGGTACAAAGGCACTACAGTGCTTCCTTGGCTGCAGATGTTGCAAACCAAAGCTCTCCTCATTTTTCCTTGTGACTTAACTTTAATGAGGGAGTATAGGAGAATTACAAAATTTCTTCTTTGCCACTTCTTTTTCCCCTCCCTTGGTGAAGTTGGGTTGATCCTAGTTTTACCATCTAACCTGTGAAAATTAATTCTAGATAATAAGTTGACATTCAGTTGGCTTGAGTCTGAAAAAGATGAGAAAAGGCATATTTATTCTCAGGGGAGCCTACTTTTAATATGAAATAGAATTCTTCTCCATCCCCCGTAATGTCATTGTTCTCTGAATCCATGAATTCTTAGGCAGTAATATTAGATTTTTGCTTGTGTGCAATTCTCACTCTTGGTTATCTAGATATTTGAGTAGATTGGAAGTTTTGCAAAGAAAAATTTTGGGAAACGCTACGTTTGTTGAGTCAGAACCAAGCCTGAGCTGTTTGTTTTAATCCAGAACACCCCAGGTCTGACAAACTTTTAGCCAGTTTAGACCAGGATACCTACTGATACCTTGAATTTGCGTTGGTCTGTCTGAGGGCTGGATGTAAATGGCTGAGATAGGAGTATTTAAGGTCCTAATTTCCTATTGATCTTGGTAGAAGGTTAGGATTATTAGTGTTTCATTGGACTTAGACCAATATGCTTATTATTTTGTTTTGATGGGAAATAACATCAAAATTCCCAAGGGGCCTGGAGGAAGGGATTGTAAGGACTTTGCATAGGCTTGCTCTATTTCATTCTTGAGATAAGAGAAGAGGAGGAAAGAAAGTTTTGGCATGCAGATTCTAGAAGTACTTTATCTGAAATGAGGATGTTTGGGAAGCAGTAGGTACTCATTTTGCATGAGACGTCACCATGAAGAAACACCAGTTTGCATAAGATAACGTTTGATATTCCCCACACTGTGAATCTCAAGGGTTATTCAGAATCATCCACCGCCAATAAGAAAA
>NW_009611345.1:72869-89713 GCF_000690535.1 Cariama cristata
CCCCCGTTTGGCAAATATTAAGTCAGAGATTGTATTTATCTGTGAAACAATTTATTTTAATATAAATTCAGCCTCATGCATAACTCTTCGAAGCATCTGGGCCCAATTTTGTTATGGTTGAAGCTAATGGGTTCTAACATTTTGGACTGAAAGGAATTTTAAAACCTTTTGGATCTCTAGGAAGCAAGTGATAAAACCCAAGAAAACACCCACTTTTGTTTAACAGGAATTGAAATCTTGATGTTTTCTGTACCCGTTCTGTCAAGCTAATGATCTGTGGAGTGAGCAGGAGACATGCTGAACGTCCCTGCTCCGTCATGGCACTTACTGTGTCCTACATTCATCTGCACTGATTCACCCTAGACTGTAACCTGTTCTGGTTGTGGACCTTGTAAGTGGTCCTTGTAAGTCAATTAATGCTCTTCTGTTGCTATATATAAATACTATTTTGACCTTTTGAGACACCATTTTTAAAAGATAAAATTTAAGAGCCAACGCATGTTAACATTCCAGTTGGTATTTATGTTAATTTGAGTTCAATTTGTTCCCTGAGTTTTTGAGATCAGATATTTTTAGCCTGGTTTCCTGAGGAACTGAAGTTTATAGGATGGCTGTATCTATCCATCTGTCTTCCACTGAGCTTTTTGAAGCCAATGATCAACTATCCTGATTTGGTGAAGAGAATGAGGTCTCAGTGCTGTTAAGCTCTGGCAAGTTTCATTAATAGCCTTGGTTTGGCAAGGGAGAGACACATAAATGACTACCCCATCTAAGAGAAAAGATGTAAGATACACAACACAACTGCTGAGCTTATGGTTTGGTGGGGAACCAGCTGAGCCATGACTCAGTGCTGCTTCTCAATCACGACGTAGTGAGAGAACGTGAGAGAGATCTGTGGTTGCTGTGGCTAGGGGGGAACTGAAAGTATTTGGGTTGTGAAACATGGGCTGTGGATTATCACAGTTGGGGGGGATGCGTTGAGATAATGGACAAGGACCCCAAGTTCCTGGGGTGAAAAGAATGTGTGAGTATGTAGCAAGAAGTCTGTAAGGCATCAGTTTTATTGCTCTGAGAACTGCTTGCCTTTAACAAGGAAAGCTATTGTATGGACACTATTCATATTCCTGGAAGCCTGTAAAAATGTATAGCTTATTCTTCATGCGAGGAGAGGGTTCTTCGACACTGCACATACGCTTTCGTATGGAGAATTTGCACCTACAAACCCAATGATCTCAAAGTCCTTTAGGAACAAGTTGGGCTTTATTTCTCCTTAGCCTCTATATAAATGAAGTTAGGATTTATTTCTCTTTGGGAAACTGGGAACAAGGGAAGACATGAGACCCAGAATTTTGCTTATGAGTGTTAAGGTGATTGTGGCAACAAGCTCTGAGCTGAGCTCTTAAAGTCAGCTCTCAAAGACACCACACCTAGTGAAGATTTTTTTAAAAAGTTTCCTAGCAAAGCTTGTGCCAATAGAGTTTACTGCCAGAAGACAGTTCTCTGGTTTCAATGACTGAACTATATTTCTGTACTGAAATAAAGCAGAGATTTTAATTTTTCAGGAGGCGTTTACCTTCTTTTCTTCGGTATTTAAACACTTCTCGAGAAGCTCAGGGTCTAGATAATCAATAGCTGTGATACTTGTTAAAGGAAGAACATTTCCTCTACATGGAAAAACAAATTAAGTTCGTTCCACGCCCTGCTACGAAGGGAGGATTAGCACTAAGAATCATCACATGGCCTCTGCAATTCTGCTCGTGGTAAAACACAGGACCTGGATTTTGTTGAAATGCCTGTCAGCTGTGATACTCTGTTTCATAAGCTGTGTTACCAGCAAAATCTGTTCAGCTTTAAATCTCCGAAAGACTTTCTTGGGCTTTGCACTGCCTTCTAGTTATACGAACACTTATAAACAAAAAACATGATAGGGGACTAGAATGTTACATTGCATTTTTCTGTCTCCTTCTCCTGTATAAAACATGTATTCATTTATCTGTCTAATTACAGATAAGCTCGTAGGGAAGCTTCCATGACAGGTAGACACTCTGTGTTTCAATCTGGTTTGGTAAATTTTGTTTTACTGTACAGAAGTCATTTATCGGGGAACAGAAAACATAGGTATTGGTTATAACAAACTAGAAAAGCAAGACAAAACTAGGTTTCAGGTTCTCTTCTTTAAAGCTGATTACTTCTTCAATTTTCAGAATCCAAATCAAACCCCCCTGCTTATAAGCCTTAAGTCGGCTTGTATAATCCATTCAACTGAAAGAAGGGCTAGGTAATTTGTAACAGAAACTTAGAGATGGCGCAGTAGTCAGCTGGAATGCAGAAAATGAGCTCATGTTTTGTGACCTATAGTTGATTCCACGTTGCCCAGTTGTATCACTGAAATGCATTAGTAAAATTCAGTGCATGTATAGTTTCAAGCGTTTGGAGTTTTTCTAATTCTTTTATTTTACTGCTTATTTCTGCAGACATACTTGGGATATTTATCCTAACTGGCCTTTATGTGTACCTTATGTACAAACACAGATTCTGTAAAATATTGACAAATCAATCTGCTGTACAGATCTGTCTACAGTAAAGATCTGTCATTTGTGAGCTTGTCTTACGGAAAAGCTTCTCATTTTTGGTAGTGACAGTATATTAGGAGCTTTGGTTTTGGTGTGCCAATTCCTAGAGTTGCTACCTATTCTATTGTGCCAGCAAAGCTCTTTTGGCAGTGAGGAAGATTAGAAATTAATCCAGCCCAATAATAATGCGCCTCCATTTTATTTGTTCCTCTCTTTTTTTTTTTTTTTTTTTTGGTTATCTTTTCCCCTAACTCAAGTGTAGTTGGCCTGTTGTTTCAGCTGAATCAGTTCCCTGCATTGCTTTGCCAGTCAGAGAATTTCTGCCATGTATGTGAAGCTGGTGAGGCTACTCTGCGATGCTGAAACTCCAGAATTAGTGAGAAGTGAACTCCAAGAGCCCGGGAGACGTGGGTTTGACTGCCTATCCTCTCGGTGCTGAGCGTTTGTTCTGTCGTTGCGTAGCCTGACTTGTTGAGTGAACTATCGCTGGAAGATAGCTCTGCTTGGAAGGTCTCTCCTCCTCTTTTCCTTGTTGCCTTCTCCAGGAGAACATCTAACTTTCCTTCTGCTGGGCCTGGAGGTTGTTATTGACCTGCCTGGGAAAGCAGCAAGAGCTGAAAGGTGAGAGGTGCTGGGGTTAAGCTCGAAGAGCTTTGGGAGGCACTGCCCTGACCCAGGAGAGCATCTGCAACTGCCTACCCTCCAGCAGTGGCTGGCTGCTTTTCCAGAGGAAAGGAGGCACAGGCGCTGGACAGCGTAGTTCGGAGTGGGGTTACGCATGGGATGTTGTTATGGGGTCAAGCAATTGTTGTGGTGCTGTGTTTTGGATAGAGCAGCACTTCTGTATCCGCATGCTGTGGTTTCCTGTTCTGGGGCAGTCAGGAGGCTGGCAGGACCCAGTGGGATGAAGGGCAGGCGGCTGTGTGATGCGGGAAGAGGCTGAGATCCTCATTGCCTGTGTGGATGAAGAGCTCAACTGTGGAACAGAGTAAGAAGAGTGAAAAATGTTTATTAATTGATTTCTTGCTGGTTTTGTTCTTTCTTTCTCCTATCTTAAAAATACAGTATGCTGTGCTTTTCAGTTCTATCCTGTTCATGGCTTAAAGCCCAGAGACACCCGTGCCTTACCATGAAACTTCTTCCTGACAGTTGTTTTCAGGTACAACCACACTGCAATTCTTGAAGATATGGAATGTAGCAAAAGGAATGAGGATACCAGGCAGGAAAGGAGGATTACTGTGAAGGAAAGGGAAGACAGGGGAAAATCAGACAAAGTGTTAAATCAGAACGTCCCACATGAAAACTGTTGATTTGTGCACGCCTGTGTCAGATGTACTTCTGCTCCACAAAAATGGCTTTTTCAATGTAGAAGATGGCTTAGCCTGAAGGGGTGAGGCTGGGCTTTTTGCTTTTGCCTTGTGTTGCTTTCAAAAGACTTTCCTTACCAACAGGTATTAAAAAAATTCCATATTGTGTTAATAACAGAATTTCTCCCATCATTTACTTGTGAAAACTGAATTAACTGAAACTTATCTTTAAATGCCTACTTGAGAGTTCGTTGATCAAATTACCGGTGTACCAGCTTTAGTTTTTAAAGGAAATTGAATATGCTGAACATATTAGTATTTCCTGGGCTGCTTGATTACATATAGAACTTACGAACACATTTTTCACCTCTGTTTCAGATAAATATTACTACAAGAGGATAAATACAGTTATGTGCAAATACATTGGCAGTTCCATATAATAATAGATGTGTGTACTGACTTGTAGGTGCATGGGCAGGAAATGATATTTAAGGACGTGCTGAGAACCAAGTGCTAAGTTCGTACTGATAGTAGCAATGCAGTTGCCACAAAGCTTGGTGTCATACTAGCAATATATATAGGCTGTAAACGTTAGCACTTAACACAAAAATGAGCAGAAACAAGGATGACAAGTATGAAAGTTTAACAGTCTTAGCTTGACATTTCCTTGCTAATTAAGTGCCTAAACATACTGTTGTTACTTTGCTTCACAACGGAGCTGTGTGTATTCCCAATATTTGATATGCATCAAATCCATTGCACTGAATTTCTGTTGATGCATTTACCTAAACTGTAATTTGACCCAGAATTCATATTTGAAGGCCACAGCTACTGTCAAAGCTGAAAAAAAAAATAAATCTAGAAGTGAATTGCATTTCTTTATTGACTACATCTTATTTATCAAACACCTTTACTTTTCTTTCATACTGGTTTCTGCTGCTCTGAAGCTGGAGAGGCAGTTAGCAGCGCGGTGCAATTTAAGCAAGAAGTTCTGAAGCTATCAATAGCTACTACTTACATTTAATGTCATTATTCAAATCTTTACCCTCCCTTCTAGGCTTTAAAAAATCCTTTAGATAATCAAGAGCTCAGCTGACAAAATTAGTTGTATTTTTTCTATTACAATACTTGCTGTTACAGGAACATAAGGTATCAAATATTTCTGCTCTTTTTTTAAGAGCTAGGTAATTTTTTACCATATCAAGAGCTATGTATGCTAAGGTAATTGTAATAAAAATCAAAATATAATCAAAATAAACCAGAGCATAAAGTAGTTGTGTTAAGGAGACTGAGAAGAAATCCGTGTTCTCCTGGACCCCAAGCTCTCGGTAGATCATAACTAGCTGGGAGGTGACTACAGACTGTGTTCTCCTCTGCAGGGTCACATCAGAGGCAGGACATTGAAATGGATTGACTGTTGATAGGATTTGCCGTACTGGATCATGCTTTCAACTGTGTGCTTCTCTTCTAGCCTATTACAAGCAGGCAGAGCGGCCACAAAGGCTGTATTGAACTACAGGTTAGCTTATATATAGTACCATCGTTAAGAATAGCCTCTGTTTCATGAGAAGTACAGTCCAAAAGTGTCGTTTTTATTGTTATCTGCGACAAGGATCTGTTCCGTTCAGAATTTGTATTGGGATATTTCACAAATATTTTCCAAGTATTTCTGAATATTTAAGTATAGAATCCTATAAATGTAAAGGTTGATTAGATACATTTTAAGTGTTTGAAGCTTATTCTTTTGCATTGGAGCGTAGATGAGGTACATGGAAGGGAGAAAATAATACCATGCTGTATTGTTTTCTGAAAAAACCCTTGCCGTTCCTTAGTTCTTCCTCCTGAAGAGAATATAAATTGCTGGTTAGAGCTTTAAAAGCTGATAGAACGCATTCAGAGTTTTTCAAACTATTTTTGGGTTTGCTTTCAAGAAAATTCAGGACCTGGCACTCTCATACAGTTTAGAGATGGTAGACTTTATTTCTTTCAACTACCTTACATTGTTGAGTCAGCTTCATCTAGTTCAGTTTCAAAGAATATCAGCATGGCAAAGCAAGCTGGAGTTGGCAGAGCAATGGGAGAGCAGGTTGATCTGGTAACGACCCCAAGGTTTTGAACTGGAGTGTTATATTCATGCTGCCTGTGTTGTCAGTGTTTTGGGGCAAGAGCTCCCTGGGATGATTGTAAGAAGTTCTTTACGAATGACAAGTCTTCTGCATGGACTGCTTCTCTGTTTGCTGTCCGTGCATGCAGGGGCACCACCACTGTGGGCTGGGTGCAGTTTTCCTGTACCTTGTAGTGCTTCTGTCTTCTGGTACGTGTTCACTGACCAAATTCAGATGTGCTTTTCGAAATAGTCAGTAATCCAAATTAATTCGATGGTGATCCAGATGTGTTCCGACTCTTGAGGCTCAGAGCAAGAACCTAAGCCAAAGACACAGGAGCAAGTGACCACCAGTAGAACTGGACATGCCTTGTCAACTCCAACGCTGGAAACGGGCCATTTCATCCTAGGGTTGTCAGTGGCAACCCACACCTGGAAAAGCTACTGAGATACAGGGCTGCATCCTGGCCCCGATCTGGTGAGGCACTCTAACCCTACAGCTCTTGCTAAACTGGGAGCTACTTCTGGCTGTAAACAACCTGAGTGATGACAGTGACAAAGAAAAGGCTTTTCTGACAACTCACTTAAACACCCAGCACATTTAGAGAACATACGACAACATGTTTTGTGTGCTAGGTAAGAAATGGCAATCTGAGAGGGCAAAATGTGTGTCATCTGCTTATATGAGCGCCACAGTCCTTGCAGGATCTAACAAGATAATTAGATAATAGGCTTTCAGCAGTTGCTTTTGTTACACCTAGTCACGAAAAGAGGAAGAGGTAGCCTATAGCATATCAGGAAGCGATACAGAAATAAACAGAATATAGAGATAAAATCAAAAGGCATAGGTTATCATGGAAAGGAAAGGAAAAGATCATGCACAACAGCCCTAAACGCTTTGATTACTCAGCATTATGTTCTTGTTTGCACGTGGCATTATACTAGAGGACAGGGTGACAAAACTAAGCAAATTGCTCTCGGGGAATGTTTGAAGGCCAAATTTCTAAGGATATTACAACTCATTCCTGACAAGGGGAAAGACATCTCTTGTCCTAAATGCTTGTGTTAGTGTGAGCAGTTTTTTGTTTGCTTGTTTTTAGGAGAACAGTATAGATGAGAAAGAAGAGGTCATCAGTAACTCCTTCCTGCATCTGCTGCCTTTGTCTGTGTATCTGCTTCCTTTCTGCATCTGCTGCCTTGCCTTACAGGACCATCTAATTTTCAGAGATTAGACAAAAAATAAAAATACAATAAGCAGGTCCTGTTACCTGTTTACCGTCCTTTTTTCCCCAAACGTCCTTGCAGGCTTTCTTCACTCTCATTCTCACCAATTTACTTATTCCTATACATTTATTAACTTTTCTTCCATTTTATTCAAAACTCATATTCATAATACAGTCTCTCTGCAGGGCCCTTATTCTGTCTATATTTAAATCTCTCTTGACTCGGTTCATTGAAAATGAATCTTTATATGGTAAGTATATTGCCAATTTGTTCCGTTTCCTTTAAAGTCTTTATACTTCTTTGTGTAGATTTAGGTTTTGACTTATTTGAAGACAGTAGGTCCCATCTTGAAAAACTAGGAAGACCTTCGCGTGTGGTGTTAGCGTACATAAATTGACAGCTGAATTCTGAAGCACTGTTGTGGCAAAGGGGAGCATGACTGAGTTGTTGCCCACTGAAGAAAAAAGAATGACAATGGTGCTCCAAGACAAAGCTGTTTGGGTTACCATGATAATTTTTCTAGCACGTAGAGTTGGTTGAATACATTTACCAGCTGCAGACGCAGTAAATGAGACACAGATCATACCCACTAGGTTGGATGGTTTCAGGGAGGAGGATGAAATTTGCAGTGACATTTCTGCATGTATTAGGGCAAAGCTCTGGTCTATAAAAGAATTGAAGGTATCTGCTCGTGGGTCCTGCCCTGTGGTGAAAGTATATAGAAACATGGGAAAATTACAATCGTCACAGTCTGTGGACTGTTCCAAATGCATGATTCTACACATGCATTTGCCTCAGATGATTAAAAAAAACCAAACCACGAAATCCACCTGCCTTTTTTCATAGAAATAATTTGTTATTTGAGGTGACTGGTGTCACTGGATAGCTGCAAAGCATTGCTGTGTCCCTGACATCTCTTAAGAGCTTCCTTTTCAGATCCAGAGTGGCTCACGTCCACCAGCTCCCTGCAGCAGCTGCCAGGTCTGACTCTTGTTGTTCTTTGGGCAAGCTCTCTTGTTGATGGGCCACATCTTGTCCAACTCGATCATGCAACCTCAGGAAATCATTCATTCACATCCATTTGCCCTCTAAGCATTCCCACTGCTTTGCTGGGCTGAGAACAGGGGAGCAACTTTCATCCTCTGTAGCTCAACCTTTGAAAGATGCTACTTCAGAGTAGTCTGGCACTGCTCACCTATTATCTCCTGCTCAGATCACAACTCTTGATTATTTAGATTCACTTAATGGCTGCCTGCCAGAGCTGTGGCTTCGTCTCTTTGCTTGAGGATTCCTCCGGGAGCTCTGCTCAATGCAAGTAAGATATACTGCACGCTTTATAAGAGGCCTCTCTCGTTGTCTGCACGTTGTGTGTTATAGCTCCTCAGGGATTCAACTGCAATCGTTAAGTATTACAGCAGTGACTTAACAGCATCCTGATGTTATGTATAGATGACTTAATTGCGTTTCAATGCCTGATGTTTACAGGCTTAAGAGATGTTTCTCTTTTTGCAAAACGACCAGGCGAAAAGAGTTATTTTCAAATTAAAGCCCCAATTAGATTTTTTTAAAACCTATGTTGGAACATACCCACTGTTGGATAAGTATCATTTGTTTCAAATCTTACTGTGCATACTGAAGCCTTTCTCAAGAGCTGTATGAAAAGATGATACTTTGTTCTGATCTGAAGTTGGATCACTTGGAGAAACATTTCTGCATGAAATGAAGAATTGTTCTGCATCAACAAGGGAAACAAATTAAGAGGAGAGGTTTTTTTCAGTCTCTCTTAATCCATTACGCAAGAAGGAGCATTTGTTTCAGTCCAGAAGTATAAGATCTAGTCAGTAGATTATGTGAGTTTTGTTGTTGTTTATCCATAAAAGGACTTGAGGGGAAAAATGTGATAGTGAATGCTTGTTAGTGAGATCCTTTTCTCTTGGAGAACTGAGCCAGAGCCTAAAGTAAAAATGGCATTTTCTTGTGTGTGTGAATTTGTTTTTTTCAATGGTTAGTAACAAAAATATCTTTTTAAAATGAAGGAATTCGAGTTCAACTTGCAACAGCAGGTTGTAGTAGGCAGGAATGTGGCTTCTGGTTTAAGTACCATGGTTTGTTTAAAAAAAGCATACCCCAAAACTGGGCAATTTTTTTCTCTCAAGCACAATAAAATTAAATTTGCTAGTAACATGGACAAAAATCTCACAAGCCTGACTGAAGCAAAAACTTGACATTGACCTTAGTGTACAGATGCAGCAGTGTTTAAAGTCTTCCAGGCAGGATTAATTCCCACCTAGTCAGAAGCAAATTTAAGGTTTGAGGGGTGGGGTGGTGGTGGTGGAAGGAGACAGATATATAAATAATTGCCTCCCGATCTGGAATTTCCGCTTGATTCATGGCCAGCTGGAGAAGTGGACGTCTTTTCTCATCATTAACAGTCAAGAAAGTTTGTCTTTCAACTTACTGTTAACTGAGAAAAGATGTTGAACAATTAAGCATTGAGCTGTCCACGAGTATGTTCTGTTTATGCAGCAAACCGCATCTTTTAAGTGCATTAGCTTAAATTATTCATTTAAAATTGTTACCTTTGACAGGAAGGAGGTGTATTTCCTCTACAGTGTTTCCTTACATATGCAAGACCGATTTTAGTACATATTTAAATAATTATGGAGTGTAGTATTGATATCACAGACTTTCTTAGATGCTGGCGTGCTGCATGTGCTAACGCGTGTGCATAAATGCGGCCGTGTTAGTAGCTCTGTAAAACGCAGAGGCCTCTGACGTTCGGAACAGGCCTTGCTGGATCAGGACCTGGGGAACGGGTTGTCCGTTAGCTCTGAAATAAATACGAGTGACTTTAATTTAAAACAAAAAAACCTGTTGCCATTTTCTTTCGGTGCGAATCAGAGGAATAGCGGGTTTGGCTTGCTATGGGCTGCAGGGGCAGCTGTGTCTGGCCTGCGTGAGCCCAAGTGGTGGCTCCAGCCTTGTCCGTATTCTTGGTGCTAGGAAGTGTTTCGTAGCCTGGGCCCAGCCCCTGCACCCTCTCCACCTCGTAGCCCTGGTCGGCCCCTCAGGGCAGGGGTGCTCGCTTCTGGCCTGCCTGCCGAGAGCCCTGAGGGCACTGCCGGGCCTGGCTGTCCCTGCCCGTGGCCCAGGACCCCATGTCAGCCCTCCAGGCCGTCAGCCGATGCCTCAGCAGAGCTGGTCTCCCACTCCCCACAGCCTTGGCCTGGCCATGGGCCCCTTGAGCTGGGCCCACGTCCTGGCCCAGCCTCAGCTGGGGCTGCCTCGATGCCTGCTGGCTGCCCTGCTCCTGGCTGGGGTGGAGGGGTGGGCCCTGGCTGCCCGACCTTGCTCTGTCGCCCCACGGGGAGCCCCCACTTCTCCCAGTGCCCCAGCCCGTGGTGGGGCCATCAAGCAATGCTGCTCCTTGACACCGTGAGACCATGAGTTGTCTTCAAACCAGCCTGCTAATGTTTATTGCAGCCAGTAGAGCAAGAGGGATTTCATCAGCAAAACATAGCACAAAGCCTAGGGATATACCCTGCTCTTCTGTGCGCTGCCCCTGCCCCTGCCAAGGCTTGGCCACGGCTTGCAGGGGGTCAGGGGACAGTGGAGCTGGCTGCTCCTTGGTCTGCCCTCTGCAACCTCACCACTGGCTTCTTCCAGGCCTTTCTCACTGCTGAAGTGCTGACGAAGGAGCTGTTATCATTTTCCTTCTTAAGTGCATGGAGGGAGTAGGAGGGATTGAGGTTTTCTCTTGTCACACAGTGCTTTCAGTGCCAGGAGCCCCGCTTTGGCTCCCTTCAATTATTCTACATCAATGTCTGACTTTCTCCTGAGCCATTTCTGTTTAATCCTCCTCCCTAACCTTCAGGAAAAAGTTGTCTTTCTCCTTCACTACTCACCTCCCCCACACTCTTTAAATGAAAACTCATTCACTGGCTTTCCATCCCTAGCAGAACAAAGAGAAGTTTAAGAGACTTAATTACTGAAGATCTGCTGCAGTAAATACAGAGACCATTGATAGCAGAATTAAAACTTGGTGAGTAAAAAACTTGCATTTCATGTATGGAAAAATGAATGCTGCGTGGGTCTCAAATAAAGCTAATTAAAAGAAGTCAGTGATTTCTATGAGCACTACTGTCTGCTGCTAATCAAAGCTGTTATTTTAGAAAAAAACGCCAATTGTGCTCATTAAAGAAGTTACTTCCTACATGGCAAGACCCTCGTATCTTCAATAAACTACTTATTCATATTCCTTGTTCAGTTTTCCATTGCCAAAACTCCATGGATTCTGTGTAACAGAAAATGTGGCATGTGCCACAATACTGTATATTTAAATATTGTGGTATAACATAACCCCAAACAAGTAACGAACAAAAGGTGTGATGAGTGACCACCTCATTGCAAACCTTTCTGTCTTCCCCATTGTTCAGTCTATGGGAACAGGAGTAACGGCCTTTTTGGCCACTAATAATGTGCTTGCCCATTAAATTGCAATGAGAAAAGGCCCTCTGTATATTGTATTGCTGTCTGCCTTATGCCTCCCTATAGAGCATAACGCATGCATAAGATCCCTACATAAGGAACACACGCTTGGTTGCGCATAAGATTCGTGTAGTAAATCTTATCTATGCCTGGAATCCTTCTGTTATTGGTGATTATAACTATTAAGGTGTGTGAGCCATAGCTGCCATTCCCACAGGCGGCAGTCCCTCACCTCCATCTTCAGATCCCTGCAGCAGGAGCAGCATCCCTTTAGCAGTAAGCTCAACTTTCCAGGTTTCTTCAGCTCATCCTGTTCTTTCCGTCCCATCTTTGCTTTCCCCTCCCGTCAGCAATCCTAACTCTGCCCTGTCCACTGCCCACTGATGGCTCTCAGCCTAGACATGGGCAGTAAAATGCAGTTTGCCAGTACTGCATTGCAAACCATATTTGAAATGGTTTTCTTTAGTGTGTTTTCTATTGCTTCCAGGGCCCAGCTCTCAATGCGTGGGATAAACAGCAATTCTTTTTCAGGTTATAAGTTTTTTGCAAGTTGTTTTCAGGTCAGGTTAGATTTCTTTCAAAGGTATTATGTGCTTTCAAAATATAATTTCAAGAATTTCCAGTGTTCTTCCTTCAAAGGCAAACACACCAGAAGAAAGATGTTTAAGTTTTTGGTTTTCTCCTGAAATTGTAGACCTTGTGTATTACAACTTAGCTTGGGTACTCCAGACTCCTGCTGATGGCTGCGTGTCAAGTTACCCTGACAATGAAAGCATCAAGGAAGATACGTGCCAGTCAAAAATATTTGTATGCGAGACAAGTACCAAAGAATCAGTTTTCTGGAGCCTACAGGAAAAGTCATGAATGGTGCTGCGGAGAAAGAAGACGATGACTATAGAAGTGATTGGCCTCTGTATGCAGGAAGTGCTAACCAGCTTCCCTGTCCTTCGGGTTTCCAACTGAGTAGAAAAATGAGTAGTATGGTGAAAATCAGAGGGATAGTGGGTGGCATCCTCACTAGTGCTCATTTACCTGTTGCAGGTAATTTACACTTTCAAGGCCATACTTGGTGTTGATAAAGAAAACACTGTCTTTTTTGAACATCAGAGGGTGTCGACAACCTATGCTCCATGAGCATAGTCAAATCCAGAAGTATTCAATATTTCTCTCTCTCCTGAACATTTGCTGCACGTTTGGAATGTGCAAATCCAGCCTTGCAGAATGAGCCAAGCTGCCTTCATAAACTTGGTGAGTGGTCCAGTCTCCCCTTCTCCCAGACCTTTGTCTCCTGAGCCCTGTAGTGAATGTCTGTGTAGGCAGTGTGTCTTTGCAGTGGGACACAGTGTGCTCTGGTGGAGCGTATTGCGAGACCTGAGAGGTAATTTTAGCTCAAACAATGACCTCTTCTGTTGCCGATCTGATAACGGCCATCCTGGTTTATGGAGATCGCTATCTATTTTATGCTTTGTGCACTGTCAGTCTTTTGCATGTTAAAAACTGAATACTGTTTATATAAAGAAACAAACTGGAAAAAACAGTTGCGTTCCTGTTGAGAACTTGTCAATTTATGTTACTAAATGTCATATGTTTTTCCTGCCTGCAATCATTTTTTGCTCCGTGAACTTGTGGGGGAAGCGCTGTACAGCATCTTATGGAGAGGAAGCCGCTTGTTCGCCACCCTGACCTCAGAGTGTCTCCTGGCAGCCCATCCTCAGCCTGCTTCCTACAGCTTTTCCCACCGCAGAGCCCTTCCTCCAGGGACCAGTCACAGTGGGCTGATGCAGCTTCCGCCTCGGGATGCACAAAGTCTGCTCAGCCTCTGCGCAGCCCGCTGGGTTTTTAGAAGCCGTTTGCCGAGTGGTGTCGGCGTAGTGGCTTCTCTCCTTTGATGCGGAGAGCTGAGGATGAGTTCCCAACCACAGAGATGCAACCTCCAGCGGTCTTGCCACCCACCTCTAACTGGGTGTTTGGCATTACAACAAGCTGCTGTGAGCCAGCCGACCACCCCTCCCTCATCAGCTCCAGCTCAGGGTGGAGAAGCTCTGGTGGCACGAGGCAGGGAAGGGCAAGGACAGTAATCCAGAGAGGTACCCGTGCGGACGGGGATCCCTGGGTATCTCAACAAGTCCTAGGCTGCAGTCTTATCAAACTCAAATTCTCTTAACCTTGCAGCCCATGCTACTGTAGCTATAAAGCATCCATTGCCTATTCATGAGAATAAAAGCCTCCAAAACTCTATTTGTACAATTAAAATCACTCTGACCCAGTAGCATGCAGATACTCTTGCCTACCCTCCCGATACTCAGAGGTGTAACTGGACTGTTTCTGCTTGTGCTGCAGAAATAACTGAAGAGCAGGAGCTGTCTCATGCTTTTACACCATCGTTTACTAATTAAAGGCTAATCTTACAGCTGCCTTAAATGGCAAAATGGAAGCTAACTACCATCTTCAGATTTTTTATTTAAATTAAATAGATTGCAGTGCAGCATGCCTTGAAAAATCCCCCTTTCAAATATGTTCTTTGCTGTTTGACTGCTTAGTATGTATCCCGTAGTCTTATTACATGTTGATGCACTGACAGCCTTAGATCTTTATATGATATATGAGAATATTTTGCCAGTGTGAAGCAATGGCCTCTGTGTTACAGGTCTGGTAATCTGGAGTCTCAAATTGTGTTCCTGTCAGTAAAAGCACAACATTCCTTCATGCCCTTAACAAAGAGGAAATTAAATCTAAAAGTCTTTACATTTCAAATATTGAAAGATGGAAAAAGTCTACTGTGAATTGCCTCAGGAAAAAAAAAAGACATCCAGTCCTTTTTTCATATAACTGAGCATAATTATTCAGGTATCTAAAACCATTCCTTGGTGGATAAAGACTGCAGACTCAAGCTTTACAGTCCCTCGTTAAAAGTCTGCTGCAGTGTCAAGGTGCGATGTGATGAAATCAAGACAAAGAGCAGCTCACTGCCTTTTTCTTTTCTGTTTTGGGGGATTCCGTGTTGCTCAAGCAGCACTTGATGTTTGGTGCAGTCTATTCCTCACCCCTCCACGCCAAGACACGGATTTCTCAGCCTTCTGAACGCGATTGATTTCACAAGAGTATGTGGTTTTTCATTATTTTCTTCACTACTCTTAAGAGAGTCTGTAGGAGAGGTGGATTTACTGTAATGGCGGCTAAGTAGTTTAACTTAATCCTGAATAAACAAACAGATGCTCTCACCAAGGACCTGGCATCTGGGGCTGTCAACATTTATTACTGCAAGGCTCGGAAGAGATAAAATTATCATTCGCCTTCACAGAAAGACCATGGATATATTTTGAAAGGAATGTACTTCAAACCACAAGCTAACCCCTCCGAGAAACTAGTTTAGGTATTTAGATGCCTGTGTTAGTAATGACGCAAACAAAAAAATGCTGCTTTCTTCACTTGATTTGTGTTTCAAAGCTCACATTTTACATGTTTGTGGTTCTTCCCTGCGGGTCGAGGCCAAAATAGGTGTGTGCTTAACAATTGTACGTGTGTGCATTTACAGCTGTGTGTCTGTGCATCCTGCTATGAATTTATACTCCAAGTTTTCTCTACAGCTTCTGCTGGTTTCTTCTAAGAACATCTCCGTTAAGGAAACTGAATGTCATTCAGTAATTAACTGAGGTTTGGTAGGGAGCAGCCATATGGCAGCGGACTGCCATCAATAAGCAGGCTGGGTTGCAGTGCCCATGGACTACCAGGTCCAGGGGACTGGGATGAGCATCTTTATTACATATGCCTGTGTAAAATACCTGGGTATAGCATTAGTCAAGCTTTCGGGCCATCAGTTTTAAACCTGTGTCTGTCAAAACCCCTAAATCCACAGCTCCACAGATTGTTTAATGCAATAAGGTGGTGTGTTTGTTTTCCCTGTGATCACTGTTCTTGTCAGTGGTTTAAATAGAGAACTTCAAACCCCGATTTCACCCTAAAGAAAGGTTTTTTACGAAAATTTGCATAAGTATTTGAAAGTGAATTTGTAATAAAAATAATAGGTTTAATATCGACTCTAAGTATTTCTTTGAGAGGGAACACACCCCATCTCAGCCCCCAACAATACTTGGATTTCGGTGGGTTGACTAATATTCCTTATAAACCTGGCTTAAGAGTTATACTGCAGTTCCTGTGAGAGAGAACATGTTTTCTGAAGAAATCTCTTTTCCTCCAACCTATATGATCTCACTCTTTTATAATAAAGCTAATACTTTCGGGACTCTGCCAGGAACGCTCGTGCAGAAGGATTATTGACTGGTGCTGCTTGCGCCGTGCATGCTGCAGCCTGGGTCGGAAAGCTGCTCTGTGTGTTTCACATACAAAAGCCAAATATTCAGTGAAACTTTATGCCATCCTAAGGTCTCATCTCCTATTTATAGCTGTCCTTCCCTAAAAAAAAGTGCGCATATACATCTCAAAGCAGTTCTGTCTTCCTGAAAGGTTGGAGAGTCAGGTGCGGTAGATTCAAACTGACTTGCAGTGAAGTTTCCCAATAATATATTAGCTGAATGGGTTTTGGAAGGGTGGAGTTCCCCACAAGAGGGAAGGGTGACTTTCTGGTCAAGCTTGTCATGAACAACAATGCTTGATAGACTGGGAAGTATTTTTATTAAGAATTCTTTATCAAGATTAGGCATTGGGTTTTTTTGAGAGAGTATCTGTAGTGGGAGTCTGAGTACTAGAAAATGGTTTGAACTCAAAAATGTCTCACGGCATCAGTGGACTTCGGTTCTTGATTCCCTATAAAATTGAAATTAAGATTTGTTTATAAATTATTTCTTTCAAAGAATGACCGTGGAACACAGATTTTGAATTGAGCAGTTAGAACAATTTGGATAAAACATTTGGAAACTGTGTGAAATTTCCTCCCAGCATCTTCTGAGAGCTCTCCGGTCTGCATTGCCTCTGTTTTCTTCTTGCGCACAGTTGGCAGTACCTTATGCCAGAGGTAGTTGAATTCAAGTCAATAGCTAGATTATGTCCCGAGGACTTGACCCACAGCAATTGTGGTATGTTGCTGGGCAACCTCGCAGGACTCCCAAGGAATGAACTGTGCTTAGGGAGCCACAATTTACTCTTCACCACCACCCCCACCCCCACCCCCCCCCCACCTCCCCTCACTCT
>NW_009611345.1:89744-109095 GCF_000690535.1 Cariama cristata
CACCCGTAGCTGTTCTCCAGCTACCTGTCCTAGGGGAAGCAAACGGGAACCTGTCCCCCACATGCTTATGTTCCAGCAAGGAGCAGAATGGGGCTACTTACAGCTCTTGTTTGGAAACCCACCATATCAAAATCAAATCTTGAAAAGATTGAGTTGCTCGTTAGTTATAAAAAGAAAAACTACAGCCCAGGTTAACATTTTGATAAAAAATAGACTACTTTTTTTTTTTTTTTTGCATGTCTACCAAGGCAAGCAACTTTTAGGTTTCTCTTTGAGCAAGTTATTTGCATGAAGTTCATATTCTGTGGTTCTTTGTGTTATGAACTGAAAAGAGTCAGTTCTTTCAAGGCCAGATTTACCACTGAGCTTTGTGAGGGAAATAATTATTTTCAGAATCAAGTGACTTTTATTTCAGATCAGTCTGAAAGAAGTCTCCCTGTCTGCATGGGGAGTGGAGCTGTTCCAATATAGTTGATTTTTCAATACCTCTTCCCATTAACTTCTCCATATAAAGAAGGCATCCGTTTTAGCATTCTTCAGGAGCTGTGCCACCACCGTTTAAACTGGACGCTCGTCTTGTCAGGAGAACAGTTTGTAGAGCAAACCAGCACCACGATGAGACATACAGAGTTATGGTATGTTATGGCACAGAGTTATAGGCATTTGTGCACAGGCACAAATCAGTATTATAAATAGCTTACAGGAAAATATTTTTATTTCCGCAAATAGTAAGCAAAGAGTTTTTAGGCTTTCTTCTTGGACTGAACTGCCAGGCAAAGAAACAGTTTGGTCGTGGGGCCTGAACCATTTTAAAATAATGTTGCAGCAAACCCATGATGCATGCTGTTAATATACGGGGGGGGAAACCAAACTTCTGTTCTATTAATGTTCTAACTATTTATGTGAATTATATCTGTTAGGACCTATACGTAGTGACTGCTGTGCAGCTGCGTTTTTTGTTCTGTTAATGCACAGAATTTCACGTCTCTTGTCTCTGTGTAAGCTGCATAAACTTGCAAGAGGTTTGTAGTTTGTAAGAGTAGGTTTTTGAAATAGCTGCTTTGATGATGGGTATGAGATTTGCACCTGCAAAAGGTGAATTCTCTCCTTTAATGTCTTCCCCATGAGAAGCAGTACCATTAAACTGCTCCAGATGAGACTTCAGCAGTGTTGGGGGCCATCTGTATATGAATTTTGCTTGACAGCACACTTTCTGTAGGTATTAGTCAAGTCAGCTGTTGGGAAGGTGCAGAAGCAAACTCAGAAGAGCCTTTCATATAGAAGAAGTTTAAAATGTATAAATGGGAGTCTAGGAGGCTTTTTGTTGAGTGATAGTAGAATTACATAAAGGAATTATTGCTTAGTCTGCTCACTTTTTCTTTGCAAAACCCTTTTGTATTTCTTGACTTTGATAAAGAGGAAGCTAGCAGACAACAGAATGAAATGAAATGAAATGATGGAAAAGATAGAAAAGGGCATTTTAGGCCCTGACAATAACAAATTAATCTCCTTCACAGGGTACGGGCAAGGACTGCAAAAGCACAGATAGTAGAAATTAACTGTAATTAGCCAAGCTCCATTGAAGGAGGACTTGGGGTTTCTGCCTCTGTGCAGGTTGGTGGAAGCTGAGCACGTGGTAGCTGTTGCTCGCTGCTCTGATCTCCCACTGAAGAAGCGCTGTGGTTTTGTCCTCACGAACTATGGACTGCTGCCGTTCTGTCCTGCAGCTGGCTGTTAATCATTACAGACTCTTATCAGGTTTGGCTTTGGGAATCTGTAAATAATCAAACCGGTTTTATCTTTAGCTTCGTCTACCATTTGGTCAGTCATCCCTACTGTCGCGCAGAAAATGAGGAGTAGTTGGCCCAATGTTTTGCAGCGACCTGCTATCTCATTCCACGGATACCGGCTATATAGTGCTTAAGCAGGGAGGTTGGTGAATGTCTTTTTAAATGGGTGCAGTATGGGACAATATCTACCTGTGTAGTGGGAGGAAGGAACAAGATGACAGTTCATTGCTCAACTTGAGAATCTGTTTACTTAGTCAATCCTAGTATTGGTACGCTTCAGGCGAATACTTGGGGAAAAAAACCCCTGCTTGCAGACTCCCTGCAGGCTTTTTACTTCTGTGTTCCTTGTGTGCTAAGTTACCCTCACCATTACAGTCTGTAGAAAACAAAAAACCAACATGACATGATGCAGAATCACGGTTGATAGTCACATGAGCAGGAGACGCCAGTGTGGTTCTTCTATCATGACAGCTAATGTGCTCCATGGATCCATCACCGGGAAAATGCCAGGCAGGTCTTCCAAGGCTGTATTACATCTGCATTTGGCATTAGAGGGATACCACTGGAATGTTGTGGCTGGTTTTGGTGCACAGCAATGAAGAAGATAGCTGGTTAATTTGCAGATATTTCAGAAAAGATCCTCAAGAGTGAATAAAGGGAAGAGAGAAAACAAAGCTCACTGGAAAACAGGAGGTCATTTAGGAGACAAAGCTTGAAGGGATGTTTGGGTTGTGGTAACAGAGGAAACAACGTAGTGTGAAACATTATACTGCAGTGAAGGAGAGGAAGTGCTGGTGTGCAGCTGAGGTACAAGCAGCGGATGGACCTGTCCGAAATGTTGCACCGGGATTACTCAACATGAAGATCAGAGGTAAAAATGAGGATTTGAGACCCCTGCAGAAAGAAGCTGGAATTGGATGTTATTCCAGCCATCCATCACAATTTTTTCCTTTTATTTGTTCGAAACTTGGTCCTATCGCTCTGAAACGAAGCAGACCTTTTCCAACCAGTGTCAGTTTATCAGAACTTCACAATTACATCCATAAATTCTCTTCTGTCTTTGCTTGGCAGAACTCCTCTGGGTTGTCTGGCTTCTGCAAGCTTAAAATAATTAATTGGTTTCTTGCTTCCAAGACTTCAGTCAAGCTGAGATTCACTGATTTGTGATACCACCAGATACTGAAGTGTGAATCCATCTGCTCACCATGCAGAGCAGAAATAAAGGAAAGTACTAAGGTGAAAGCTTGGCAGTTGAAGAATATTGGCAGCTGAAGCCTCCTTGGTGGTATTTCTTCTCGTGTCCATTCTTCCATGTATGCAGGTCCTTCTACCAGCCCTTTTTTTGTCAGATGTTGACCATTTCAGAGAAGATAAACTGGAGGAGAAAAATAAGTCAAAATCCAGAACTTTTACAAAAAATCAGAATGCTGTAAAAGTAGCTGAATTTACACAGTTTGCAAAATGATATAAATTATTGTTGGCCATATTGGCTGGAAACAGATGGTGATTGTCCCTCTGAAATCTGCTTCTGGCTGTTGGTTTCAGAGACCTTTCTTGGTGGCCAAATTGGGGTTTTTTTCATCACAAAACGATTTGGTAAACTGCTGTCTCCTACTCACAGTACAGTATGCATATCAGCATACTGTCAAATCACACCTTACTTCAAACTTTTTGATATGGTGGCAGTCTCTTATGGCCCGTCCAGTGTGTTAACAAAAGAAAAAATTGCATAAAGTAATAAGGGCACTTAAATCTAAGGGTGAGGGGAAGCATATGTTTTGGTGCAGCCATTCCAGATTTCTTTCTGATTCAGGTAGTTTCCAAATTGTTTGACACTGAATTGCTGACATATTTTTGTTTTGTTTAACTTTTTCTATGTTGCCAGGGGAGGCAGGGAGAAGGTTGTATTTTATTGGCGCTTCCCCTGTGGCTTTGCCACAGAAGCATTTTATGAGTTACACATATTTTCCTTCCACTGTCTGAGATGTAAATGCGTTAGGCTATCTGTGCAAAGGTCCAAGTTAAAAACATCTCTGAAGCAGAACGGGATGCCTCTGCTCTGGTACACTGTTTTTAAAGCTGTGGCCAAGGAGGATTTCAAGGGCATGGTCCCCATCATCATTCGTAAACCTCTCTGACTCTGGAGAAGTTAACTTTAGAGGAAAACTTTGACTCTAATAAAGTAACAGATATCTCTCTATCTTGTATTGCTTTTTTTGTGGCTCCTATTAATCTGATGACATTTTAGGAATTCTCCTATTTTTTTTCACTCATTACTAGTAACTAATGCGTTTTAAACTCAGGCCAATCTTAATGCAAACCAGCCTTCCACGTATAGGTGAGTCCTTTCCTTAAACATCTAAGCTGCATGAAATCCAGGTATGAATGACACAGTATGTTCCACTACTTATATTACTAGATATAGAAATAAATATGGTAATTCAGTTATCTCTGTGAGAAGTTGGTCAATGGTGTGACTTTTTAAGAATGAACAAAATATGACTAACTTAATTCGTTGCACCCTGTTATTGCAGTAATAATCATGACTGGCGATTGTGGCTTTTCTCTCCTGGTTATATACAGGAAACAAATGGAGGGTGTTGTCGTTTGTCGTTACTACATTTTGCAGTACAGTAGCATGTACACTAATGGAGTAAGGAAGGAGTAGAAAGGCAGTTTTAATTAAAACTCTCCCTGCTACACCAGGAAAGCTTACACTACTGATAGTTTAGCATGTGGCCCAGAAGAGACTTCATATGAAAACAAACACAGCAGAAAGCAATGCTGCCTCACCTAGGAATGCTCTGAAAAACATGGTTCACCAAAAAAACTCTGGTAAAAGCTAGATACCATGCTACAAGCTCCATACAGTGTAGTTAACATTTACATGCCAATATAACTGGAAGTGAGATAAAAAACATTGTGTGTGCAGGGCTCCTAGTGACTGGGAAGAGGCAACCTTGTAGAGAGCTTTTTATATACTGGAAAAGTGCAATCTTATAGCCACTGAAAGGGCTTATTCCACCAGTGGTAGAAGTGAACTAAGCCAGCAGGACGTGTCTTTCATGATGGTTCGTATTTCAAGCTGAGCAAACTCGTAGAGCTCATTTGAAAACAAATTCCTGAACACTGCTATAAGCCCCAAAAATTCAGCATGAGAACCAGCCCTCCTGTCCAGTAAAACCTTTCCACCTTGACCAGAATACCTGCCAAATTGACTTTGCTACTCTCTCCCTTTTCTATTTTCAGTAAAACCAGACGAGCTTAAGTCCAACAGCAGGAGGTGCGTGAGTGACTCTGTAGACACTGGTAGGCACATTATGGCAACCAGGCTTTTGATTTAGAAGGTAATCAGGTATTTAGAAGTTTGGGTAAAAGTAAAGTCCTGTAAAATAGGAAAAGAACGAATTTTTAAATTAATAATGGGCCACATTTGGCGTACACTGAGTGTAAGATGTAATCATAATTTTGCAACGATTGTTTGCTGATATAAGAAGAGTAAAGGAAGAAGAAAGCGTAGTGTTTTAAACCGTACAGCTTCATCCTGGAATTACCCCTTTATCTGCTGTACATTTTAGAAACATTGCCTTTACTTACAAACTTGCACATTAAGCCCTCTGACCTCTGTGCTACAGATTAACCACCACTTGAGATGCTGGAAAAACACAGAGGCAAAAGAAAACAGAAGAATCTGCTGTTTTCACTTTCCGCAGTGTGAGTTCTGGTGCGTGTGGGATGTCTGTCATTGTTTAATACTTTTTGCATTACTGTAAGGATAGTCATCGTGATAGGAACAAGAGCGTGTCTGTGCTGCATCCGACAGCATAGTGTAGCCTAGTTAGATGTGAAAATAGCAATAGCACTGTGACTGTGGCAGCAGGGAACTCTGTGTGAAAGGATTTATCCTCCTCGGTAGAGAACATCAGCCCACACCTCTGTGTTCCCAGTGGTACATCTCTTCTGGTGCCCCAGTTAGCTGGGGTATCACATAGCTGACACATAGACGTACCTTTGTCTTGAATTGGTAGTGACTAAAGTCACTGTCACCCAGTCATAGAGGACGGTAAAAAGGCAGTTAACTCCAGCGGTAAGTTTACTGGTTGACTCCGACAGGGTTTCTAATCCTGAGAGTCAGTGTAGCTCCCACCTGTGTAGTTCATGTAATAAGCTGCATTAACTTCTCTTATATTTCATGTGAACAGACCACTGTTAGTCTCAAATGCTATGTGTAGTACTGGCAGTTCAGGCTGAGAAGCTCTTTGCTCTTTTGGTAATGACTTAATTTTGATATTAGTGAATTTAGATGTGGTGACTTGTCCTCACAAGGGTTTTGACTACATGAACTATATTCATCTTGGGAATATGCTTCCCCCAAAAGCTAGCTTTCTGTGCAGTCCTCCTGTATCTGTCTTGACCTTTCCTACGTGCCGCTTTGTGCAGAGCACGAACACCACCATTTGTTCCTGCTAGGCTAGGGGAGGGAAACGGCACCTTGCACAAATAACATGTTGAGGTCAGATGGTACTAAGAAAATGAAACCAGTTTGTTTTCCAAAAGATGATTGCCTAGATTTATGGACCTAAACGGTGAGATAAATATAACTGCATGTCCTGGATATTCTTTCCCCAAGTTGGTTAATATCTGTAGCTCTCATTACTGTCACTGACAGTTGATTCTGATATTGCTCCAATTTTATGTGAAATTTGAGTTCCAGATTTAGACACTTTCTTCTGAAATTTTGTCTGAATTATTCTGATTTTACTGCATCGTCCCTGCTCTGCTTGTACCTTCTTTGTAGGAGATATTTCTGCAAAACAGATGAACTTTCTGTGCTGAAAATTGAGATTTTTTTTTTCCCCTGTGCATTGTTGAAATTTCCTTTTGCTCCCCATTTTCTGTTCCTGCAACAATTGCAACAGAAGGCAGAGGCACTGTACTTTCCATTTTTACAGGCTTACAGTAATGCCATTGCTTAGGGCATGTTGTGAAAAGCTTAGCACATCCTTGTTCAGTGCTTGGAGTTCTGCATTCCTACAGCAGAGAGACATTCGCTCCAAGTGTAAGCTTTGGTCTGGAGTTTAAATATAGCACAAATATTCAGAAGGATTTTTCCCTTCTCATGCTCTCCTACCCTCGAGCAAATCTCTTGTATGGTGTTGCTTTCCAGATGTTCTTGTGAGAAGCAGAGGGGAATCACTGAGGTTTGCGCAATGGGAGATAAGTTGTGGGGTTTTTCCATTAGCTCTGCTAGGCAACCTGAAGTGCGTGATCCCAGCAAGTCAGATTGGCTTCAAAACTGGGATGAAGCAGAGAGGACAAATAATTCTGTCAATAACAGAAATTCTTGATGTCACTGGCTTGTTCTGTAAGTCTATTTTATTATTGCTGTTCTCCATGCAACCAATAACCACTGGTGTAAAGGTGAAGACTGTGAGGAATGAGAGATCTGTAGACTCTGCGTAGGTCATTTCACATTCCAGGCTTGCAACTGAATTTCAATGTACAGTTAAATATAAATGTGAAGATTCAGTTATGCTAGTCCTGAGCCTCTAAGGCATGAATCCAAACCTAGCAGTTCAGTGGCGGGCTGCAAGCGTCACAAGTTGTTCTGCGTCTCTGCGGTCTTTGAAGGAAGGGGTGGAATACTAACGATGGAAACAGGACAAATCCCTTCAGAGTCGAAATGTTACTGTGTTCCCTTTCTAGCAATTTCACTCTTTGAAAAGCCGGACCCTTTCCTTTTGGAATACATGACGCACCCCCACTGTCAGAAAAAGTCTTCTAAAATAAAACTCGTGCTGTCTGGTTTGTTCCTCCCTGCAGTTTGGAGAGGTGTCATGGAGAACCTGCTGACCTGCACCATCCTGGCTTCTTCCTGCTGCTGTCTCATGAGCTTGTACAGAGGCTGAAGTGTTGCTTTGATGGTCTTGAGTTTTTCTCAGACTGTATCTACTTGCTAAGGTCATTGGAGAAGGATTCCTGGTGGTATTCCACAACATTAGGATCCGAGTTGATATACGACAAGCTCGTGAATTTTTTATTGCCTTTTATAGTGCAGAAAGGTGTGCCAAGCACTTCCCAACCCAGGTAATGCCATGTAAGACTTTGCAGTCTGATTTTAACCGTAGTTAAAGTCGGTCAGATATAAAGTATGTACTCAGAACAGAGAGGAAGGGCCCTGACTTGCTGGTGTAAATTTTTAGCTTATTAAGAAATTAAAAATACATGTCTTTGACTCTCTTTTTGTATGGATACTTTGTTAAAAATGGTCATTCCGAGACTTAGGCGAGGTGGGCACTGTCTACTTGAAGAAGAGTGAAAAGGGTAAAGCAGAAGTTGAGAGAAATGAGCGTATGGGACGTTGTGGATGGAATTAATAATGGACCTGTGTCATTAACAAGTTACATAATTTATGTTTGACCCATAGGAACTTCAGCAGAGAATCTTCTTAGTTTCTAAAGAGCTTTCAAGATTTCCCTTGATTTCCACAAGACCTTGCACTTTGCAGCAGCATGTTGGAAATGTGCAGGAGTTTTTTTTGCGGCTCTTCACTTTATGTTCCCAGAACACCTTTCCTGAAAATGAGGAGTTCTGCAATAAATTTGGTATTGGTTTTCTTTCTGTCATTTCCAAGGTTTAAGTATTTTCTAAGTGAAGTAGTAACGTAAGTCAGATGAATGCTTCTTCCTTTAGATCTGACCCTGAAGGTGTTAAGCGCCATTCATTTCCACTGACTCCAAATGGGAGCAGAGTGCACAGGATCTTGCCAATTCTGGCCTTTAAACTGCAAATGAATGTAGTGCTTTTGATGTTGAACACCCAGGGATACCCTTCTTTTTATAGAGTTGCTAATTACTTGATTTGTTAAAAGTAGTACTGTATTGCTGTGAATGCAAGTTAAGTCTTCCTTTCAAACATACTGCTGAACTTCTCAAAAGCACAGTGCCTGGTGTCAAACACCTGCTTATTTTACACCCAGCTCATGTATTATAACCTAATGATCTGATGGTTTCAAAAACGCTCCCCACCCTTCTCTAAATTGTATTTGGCAAAACAGCTCTGAGGCCGCAGTATACGTACTTAACGCACTGTAAAACAGCAATTCAGATTTATGAAGTTTCATACAGTGGAATTATTAGATGTTCACAGATTTGGAAGATGACAGTGAAATGCTGTCTTCCTTCGCTTCTTGTAGGTTTCTCATAAATTTGAAGCTCTGCTCCCCTCTAGCTGCTGTTCTGTCTCCGTTTCCTTTTTGTTGAGGGGGCCAGCAGGACTTCTAGTTTTCTTCTGACTTGCATGCTCGGTCCTTCCCCCTGTAGCAGTGTATTGCCACCTCCTGTGGCCGTTGTTCACAGAATCACAGAATCAGTTTGGTTGGAAGAGACCTCTGGGATCATCGAGTCCAACCTTAGCCCTAACACCCCCATGTCAACTAGACCATGGCACTAAGTGCCGCTTCCAGTCTGTTCTTAAACACCTCCAGGGATGGGGACTCCACCACCTCCCTGGGCAGCCCATCCCAATGTCTAACGACACTTTCTGTGACGAACTGTCTCGTCATTTCTAGCCTGAATGTTCCCTGGCACAGTTTGAGACGATGTTGCCTGGGAGAAGAGACCGACCCCCACCTGGCTACCCCCTCCTGTCAGGTCGTTGTAGAGAGCGATCAGGTCTCCCCTCAGCCTCCTCTTCTCCAGGCTAAACAACCCCAGCTCCCTCAGCCGCTCCCCATCAGACTTACCCTCAAAACCCTTCCCCACCTTCGTTGCCCTTCTCTGGACTCGCTCCAGCACCTCAAGGTCTTTCTTGTAGTGAGGGGCCCAGAACTGAACACAGCACTTGAGGTGCGGCCTCACCAGTGCCGAGTACAGGGACACTGACTTCAGTCACACAGCTATCCGTGTTAAGTGGCCAGAACTCCCAACTGGTTTGGTTTTGACCAAGTGGTCTGTCCACATAGCAACAACTACACTACTTGGTGTTTTGATAATTCCATACTGTATCTCGTTAACAAAACTTAACTAAGCCTCAGAGCATTCAGTTTACCTCACAGTCTGGAATATGGCATTGCATTGGTATATGCTTGGTTGAATATCTCTGAAGGCATTTTTACAGCCATGAGAAGCCAAGAGAAATGCTCGGTTCTGTAGAAATGAGCGTATTAGGGCCACACTCACGGCATGCAAAGCCTCTCGGATGTTCCTAGTGAGTTGAATTCCTATGCACCTTAAGTGGTTTTTGTCGGAGCAATGCCAGCGTGATCTGAAACAGTAAAAACCGATCCTGCAAACACTGTTCAGCAGAAAATAACTGTGGTAGTACAGGTAATCTCACATAGTTGGCATTTAGGTAATTTCTGCTCTACTGCCTATTTGCAAGTGATTTTTACCATCTCTTACGTTGTTTTAAGTGGAAGGCAGAACTTTCATTTGAGCTCAACCACTGGATCACTTCATACAGTTGGTCTGATTTCTGCTGGCTCAGCTGCTTACTTTCATTTCAGTCACAAATAAAATGTGCTTAGAATAAGTCTAAAGATTACTCTATCAAAGAATTAATATGTGGCTGTAAATTTACATCAGTGAAGTAGGCTACACCTTAGTAATACTATGAAAGTTGCAGAGCAGTAAGCAAGCACATCAGAGTGGATCAAAATTTATCAGGTAGTTTCTAGATTCCTCTGCTGCCAAAAATTGTCCAAAGACTAATGAAGCCTCCACAGATTAATGATAACGTGCGAGTCTATTTGTCACATGGTCATTAGGTGAAATATGGTTCATATTGCTACCACCCCCTGTGCAGTAGTTGCCTGGTGAGTTGAAAACAGTATTGAACAAATTACTCTTTGAATTTGCACTGTTGGAAGATTCAAGACATGATATGTAAGTGTATGTATTGTAAGCGACATCTAAGTTTTCTCTCTCCGTCTCACATGTTTGGTCCCTCTGGATTAATGGCAATGCAGCATGAGAAAATCTGCATTCTCTCCTGTGTTGACATCTCCTTGGGGTTTATGAAGGCTGCCCCTGCTCTGTATTTGCTTAAAACCTTCCAAAATGACTTTACTGTTGCACAGCATCACGGCCGCATGGTTATGACTTTGTCCCAGGGGTCAGAGTGGTTAAGTACTAAGGCTAAACCTTTTAAGTTTGAAAGCATCTTCCTCATTGCCAGTAGACCGGACGATTGCATTTGTGACAACAGTTTTTCGTCCTCACAGAGAGGTGTGCTTGAGAAAACAGGCGTTTGGGGTAGCTTATGCACCCGGATCCCTGTCCCGGGGAGGAGGTAAAGGAGTCCACATGCCTCCTCTGCCACAGGCCATGTGGGGATTTGCACAAGCAGATGAAAATACCTGCTGTTCTAGGGACTGGAAAAGCAGGCCCCAGGGGCTACATGCTTTCAGGCGTGCACCTCGGTTTGGCGTGCCAGCTCTGACCTTGGGAGCGGAGGGGAAAGGTTGCTGGGATGTGCCGGGATCCCACTCCCCGGGAGATGGGGAACACAAATGAGCCCAGCTCCTTGCATGGCTGGTGGGTGAGTCATGCCTTCGAATAGCTGACACCTTTAACAGTGTTGCAGCCCCAAGTTTCCAAAAGCTGATGGGCGTCTGGTCCCAGGCAGGGTTTTGCTGGGCTTGGGTGCCTCTCGGCAGCGCATAACCCTGGTGCATCATCCTGTTGCACATGAGCTAAACTGTTTTGTTAAACCTGAAACAGCATGCTTACGGTGATCTGCAAAAAGACCGTGTAAGAAGGGCTTTTTTTGTTTGAGATCGGAGGCTGTGACTTGAGGGAACGTTCGCTTTGCTGCGCTCGTGAAAACTGAGTGAGGCCGCAGTTCCACTGGTGTTTCCACCCCACTCAGGGTGCTCAGCCCCTGCCGTCGCAGCCGCCCCACCAAGGGGGGAAGCCACAGCTTCCTCTCCCCTCATCCTCCCCGACTGTATCCCTAAGTCTAATTGAAAAAAACCACCCACACCTCCTCTTCCTCCTGCAGATCATGCCTCCGGATGAGAGTGCCATATAAATCCAAGCAACTGATGATTGCTTGCAACTGATGTGGTGTTTGGTGCCGCAGCCTGTTTGAGGTACTCTTGTTCCCTTCTGTTTTTTTTTCCCCCTCTCTCCCCTTCATTTACACAGGCCGATTAACCAGTCCGCTCATTCTGGAAATTGGTTGCTATTCCTATCGATCAGGGAATTGATCAGGCTAAAACCTAATTCCTACCCCTGCGGTCCCTTTCGGTTAGGCTGGCCCCCTGCCTCAGTGCACCGAGTGGCTCCGTGGGTGCAGGGGCAGCCGGGATGAGCCCGCTCCTTTCCGCGGGAGGTCAGGGGGGGCTTCGGTCTGCTCTGTTTGTGAGATTCAGCCTGGGGAGGATGGCGATGGGCCATGCAAGCGTGTGAGGGGAGAGATTGATTTTTGTTCCCAGCGAAAGCATATGGGTCAGATCACATGGTTTTATATCCTTAATGAAGGATTTCTTGTGTTGACCTCTATTGCTAATTAACATGGAAAAGTAAACAGAGGTGACTCAACTATTTTAGTACTTCACTGGTAATTGATGCTGCTGGTCAGAGCATAAAGCAAACGAACGCTTTATCAGTTTTATTTTATGTTTACCTGGAGCAGGTGAGTGTTTGCCGAACTGCCCAGAGCTTGTGAGAACAGGAATGGGATGCGAAAAACATTCTCCTCATAGCATAACTGCTTCAGATGGTTGTGGTAGAAGAAAAGGACTGCACTGCCCTTTGCAAAGGGCCTGGCTTTAATGAGCAGGGTTTTTTCACCTTTTCCCAGCACTATGTACCTTGTTTTAATATTCTCCCCACCAGCACCCCTTCAGTCCAGCTGCATGTGTTTCTTTTGGAGGGAAGCAAAGAATCTCGCCATCTCTTCCACTTCTGTTTTGAAGTTGTTCCCTTTCCCTCCACTCAACTTCCAGCTCGTGGTTTGTAAAAGAGTTTGTGTTTGTAGTTACTATGGAACATCTTTTTGATGAGAGGTTCTTGTTCTGTGTATTCAAACTGTGCAGAAGAAGTAATTACTTAAATATATCTTGGTGACATGGTCACCATGAGATTTCCTTTTTGATCTCTCAGATGCCTCAACTCTTGGATGAGAAACAAATTTCTGTGTTCTTTTTCGGGGATTTTTTTCTTGGTCCTTTCTAGGCTCCACGTTAGGGAAGAAAGTTGTGGAATTGAGATAGGATGCTATTTGATACCTGGAGTTTTGTCTTCCTCTGGAATTATGTAGCTTTGGATATTTAAAACCCACCTGCAGAACTCGGAAGGCTGTCCTACAGCAGCTTCGGCAGGCGTTACCAAAACTTGAGAGTTCATATTCCCTTAAGCTGCTTCTTATTTTTCTTAGTCAGTACAGCTTGGTGAGTGAACTTCGTTCTTCAAAGAGCTAAGCACTTTGAAGAGTCTATATAAATCCCAATTTTCAAAAAAATATTGTTATTACTGGCTATACTGGGCAGGAAAAAAAAGAACCCTAATTTAAAGACTGCACTGTTTTTCCCAGATCAACAGCCAAAACGCCTTCTTAGTTTGTACACAGGGGAGATAGGATATAAAAGATGTGAAGGAAGTGATGTGTATGGATTCCCATACCGCCTCGCCCAGGAATGCTTTTTGGGTATTACTGAATTGTAAGCAAACACTCATTTCGGATGAGGCAGTGGTGAGAATGCCACCCGTTTACAATCGTTGCTTCATCTGCCTCTGAGATTTTCTTTTCCTTCTGCCTGCATTTCTGCCAGTACCACTGACCTTTCTCTTTAACGACTCCTCCACATTCTCGCCTAGAAAAGTTCAGCTTTGGGAGAAAAGAGAAATCAGAAGCTCTTGGCTGATAGCGTGAGGGGAAATTGAATCGATGCACGTATTCTCCTTCCTTCGCCCTGGATGCTCGGGAAGTTTACATGTGATGAACTGTTAAAATAATCTGCTCTACTTTTACAGTTTGTTTGCATTTGTTGTCACTATTAGACAACAAAACTTTCTATATTGTCAATAGTATTTATTTGGGTTTGGAGTGGTGCTCCAGTTTGAATTGCTTCTTCAATTCAAGATAAAGGTGTGTTCGCTTTCCTGGTTTGGCTTTTCCCTTCTTTTTGTCTAAATCTGCAGGGCATCAAATCAATCCACTTGAATTTCAAGGTTTGTGCAGATTATCCTTGAACAGACGCCTACTTTTCTAGTCTGGAGAAATCTGTAGGATTCAGTGTTTGCTTGATGGGCCATGTAAAATTTTTTTCATGCTGAGAGAAAAGACTTTTTGAAATACGGTGATTTTATCTCTGTTGATAAATTTGCAGTATTATCTTTATTGCCTTAGAAATATTAATACTTGGCTAACTTGTATCTCACATTTTTAATAGCACTACTGTTCTAAACTATTTTATTTTCATTTCCTTCACTTCAACCTTATAACTTTATTTTGCAGCTTCTGCTGTGAAGGTGGGCTGCGTGTCTTGTGAATATCTGGGTAATTGCTTCCTCTGGAAACCTTCTCTGGCTTGTAGCTTTTGGGTTTTTTTGACGCTGATGAGCTAATTACCAGCTCCTTGTGGTTTCCTTTACAGGCTTCTGGGCTGGTTAAATAAGAGATACCAGCCTTCGGCAGGGAACTGCTGTTTGCCAATGATACAGTTCTCCTAAATCCAAGGAAAGAGGGAAACTTTGCTTCCTAAACTGCCAGCATTTTTGGGCAACTGATCTTCTGTTGAAGTGGTGAGATAGTCGAGTCCCGGCGATAAGCACCTCTCTGATGTTTGTCCGGTAGCTGATCTTGCCTGGGTGAACAGACCAAGAGATGGAGCTGAGTCCAGACAGCATCACTTGAGATGCCTCTGGTGGTGCAAGTGCCGTTGTGTTGAGAAGTGAAGGTCATCTTGATCTGGTAATTCCCTCTTATCGTTTAAAGCCGTGGTGTACCACGCGCATGTATATGTATGTGTGGATCCAGATACATATCAGGAGAAACGATGGTCAGAAGTTTTTGATTGCTCTTGTTCTCTGGTTTCTAGATTCTTGGGAAATCCCTGATTCTCTCCTTAACGCCTGAGAAACAGGGCCACATCCCTTTTTCTCTTTCCGTCCCCCAGCTTTTATGGATGTATGATTGTAATTACACGTTAACTTACAGATAGTGAAATTCACCGCAGATGAGTACAGTTGAAGGGAAGTCCCTCAGCGTTTCTTTCCGAGGAGATGTAAGCAGCGCTTTGAAGTTGGAGTTCGGAATGGGAGTCAGTATTTATTAACAGGAGTGCAAGTTGTTCGCCCCGTGGATGTGCTCCCTGCCTGGTGAAGCCGTAGGCATGGCAAGGGCTGTGAGGTGCTCGATCAGCTCTGACAGAGCACTGCTAATCACATACTGCCCTGGGTAAGCATGTATAGATTGCCGTTGTGAACCATTTTAACTGGATGATGGGCCTTAATTTTGTTTTAGAACATTTGTTCTGGCAGGTCAGTAACTGTTTATGGATTTGATGACATTTCTGCTGTTGCAGGTGTCCTATCAGAAATACGGCTGTTTGCTTAGCTGTCCTGAGAAGTCACGGGCTTTTGGCAGAAAGCCCAGCCTGTTGAGGTTTTTTTTCCCCAATAGGTTTTTAACTGAATCACTTCCCTTTGTGCCGGTTGCTCTTTCTCTAATATAAAGGCAAGGAGCATCCCAATGGAGAGTAGCCAGGATAGGTGTAAGTCAGGAGCAAATGAGTGTTTTAAATGTAGTGACAAATTCAGTGGATTTCATTACCTTTACATTAAAATAAGGTTTCAAGATTTTTGAAAGAGAGGTAACTTCAGAATATATCTGGTGAACCATTATTTTGTTTTGTTTTGTTTTTTTTTTTTTTCTTTCATCTTTTTTAGTATTATTTACACTTTCTGTAAATGGTAGTCTAAACTTATATCCCTTATGGAGCACTTACCGTAGACAGTATTACACTGTAATCTCCACTTACATTGCAAGATGTAGAAGTATGTGCCTAGAATAACTTACTTGACATAGATCTTCCATTCCCCTGAGGGTTTTAGATTTGGGAGGAAGGATTTTGATGATGTTTTTGTCCTGTCAGCAAGTTTTTCCATTTTAACATGCAAGTCATGGACGCTTACGGATTAACTGTTAGAGTTCTTTTACTTGTACAGCAGTGCAAAACTTGCATTAACATCTTCTGAATGTGCATTTTTCTCATCAGTCCTCTTTACACTGCGGTACAGAAACAGTCCTGGAAGTCTTTTATGGCACCAAAATTATCTGCTACTCTGGGGGAAAAAACTTGCATGAGTTTATTTAGAGAAAGCTGCATTTCTAATGTGATGGGGTACTTCAACCACAGTGCTCTGAGATGTGAAGAGCCTGGCAAACAGGATGGTTGTATGCAACTGCTACAACTGATATAAACGCTTTGTTGCATTCTTTTGTTTTCCCACCATCCTTTTAAGAAATGGAAGAACATTACTGTGCCCTGTAAGACTACCGGAGGTCACCAGGTATCTTTACCACCGTCAGAATTAAAACCTAGGCACTTTACTGCAGGCAGTTAATCATTCTGGGTGTGGAGGGAATATACGGAAGCAAGACATTTCTCTGGGTGAGAACGTAAACCGTGCTTTTGATTGAAATAGTCATGTGGTGAACTTGCATATATGTTACACGACGTACCAGACCAAAACAATGGTACCAAGTGCCTTCCTGCCAGGAGAGTTGATGTAGCCAGCGACTCCCTTTCCTCTGCCCTCTTCTCACGCCTTCTCAGACCCATGCAGGGATGGAGCTGTGGCACTAGGGACTCCTGCAGTCTTCTCCCTGGGCTTTTTCCACCAGAAGGCCTGGGCTGGGACTGTATCGGCCAAGGTGCACAGCAGGGATGCTTGCCTCAGTTTGACGATGTGCGATAAGGACGGCTACATGCAGGTCAGGCAACAAGCACCTCTCCCTCCATGCCATAAAAGCGGACAGAAGCCACAGCAGCTCGCCTGGCTTAGCACAAGAAATGCTTTCAGCTCTTTGCCATAGCTGTTTTCCCTCCTGTCTTGATTTTCCTGGTTGAGAGAGACTGGTTTTCACAGAAGAACGTTTGATATTTTTAACTTCTGTTGCTGAGGTGAGCCCACAGCTGAAGAGTGATGTTTAAAGCCCTGGATGGATCAATGCCGATCTTGGGGCATCTGATAAATTCTTATTTAGGTCAGGCCTCCTTGGGGCAACCGGTGGAGAGCAACATGTTAGATCCTGTGGCAGCTCCCTGAACGGAATAAGCCAACCCTCTGTAACTGGCCTACTTTAAGGTTTTTTTTAATAGACCTAACAGCAGACAGCTGATTTTTTTTTTATTTTTTTTTAAACAGGTGGATGGCTCTCATGCCAGATCCATGCTTTCCTCTTCCTTAGCAAGATAAAGAGTACCTGTTGCACACAGTTATCCCTTTTGCTGGCTTGCAGGCACTGTAAGGACATTGAAGAAACAAGGGGTGCTTTGAAATGCAGCCTTATCTCAAAATGTGCTTCTGCCTCTTTTCCAGCTTGAGTATTGCAGAAACTGAGGAGGACCGGGATAGGCAAATGTCGCTAAAAGCATCTAACCGCAGCCTCTGTCACTGGAGTACTACTTGCTGCCCATTGCCCTGCTTCAGAGACTATGAATTTTCAAGAGCTTGAGCCAGGTTTCATAGACCCGAGCATCAGAGAGAAAATCATTTGCTGTTCAAAGGCGAGGGCACCGTCTTCCTGCCTGGAACAGCCTGAGCTGGTTGTGAGCACAGAGCCCCTATTGTTCTGCCCTGGGAGATTGTGCTGAAAGCTTTGAAGCCGCGTTTGCACGTAGGTGTCAGTTTGCTAAGCAGATTTGGTTTTTTTTTCTTTTCTTGTTTAAAAAAAAAAAAAGAGAACGAAAGAAAGAACCCTGCCACCTTCCCCTCCCAGCCTTTTGTTGGCAGTGGCTGTTTGGCTCTGTAATTGTTGATTTTATGATGTGTTGTTTAGGCTTCCCAGTTTTTCTTTGGCCTGGCTATTTAACTTCTTTTCCTTGTTGGGTCAAAATCAGCGTATACTCGGTGAGTTAGTGCAGGAACTTTGCCATTACAGATAATGGAGATTTATAATGTTGTATTATGTAGTATATTTTGTGGAGTATTATAGGTGATATGTGATAAACTATTGTGCATGTCCAACACTCGCATTTTAAAATTCCTTTGTGAAATCAAAAGATTAATCAAATGGCTGCAGTGTAAAATGTGGGCCGGGGGTTAAGAACTGTAATACACAGTTCTGCTATTGTGTCTCAGCAGCACTGCACAGCTCCTGGGCTGCTTGAGCCTAGTGCACGTGAACTAGGTCCATCAAAGTGGGAATCTAGTAAGGTGTCACCCTGAAAGGTGTCCTCCTGCTCTGCCTCTGCATAAATCTCAGTCAAGTGCTAGAGGACACAATCATAGAATCACAGAATCATTTATATTGGAAAAGACCTTTAAACTCATCGAGTCCAACCATAAACCTAGCACAGCCAAGCCCACCACTAAACCATGTCCCTAAGCACCACGTCTACGCATCTTCTAAATGGATGGGACCTCCACCACTCCCCTGGCCAGCCTGTTCCAGTGCTTGACAACCCTTTTGGTAAAGAAATTCTTCCTAATACCCAATCTAAACCTTCTCTGGAGCAACTTGAAGCGGTTTCATCTCATCCTATCGCTTGTTACTTGGCAGAAGAGATGACCCCCACCTGGCTACAACCTCCTTTCAGGTCGTTGTAGATGAAACTGTTTTTAATCTAGAGACTCGATTCAGATTGAATTGTGTGCAGTGCTGTTAATGTACAATAACTAATAATCTCCCTTCCTGCGTGACTTTCTCCAGTCTGCTGACCTGCACCTGACTTGTGGTGTACGGGAAAGAGCAATCAGGGGAAGTTCTAAACCACTGAGATTCCACCAGGGTTTGAGAAGGGCTAGGGAAGAAATTCTCTTCCGCTTCACTGTGTGATAGCTTCCTGTTCCCTTTTATCAAAATGTAAAATCCTACCCAAAGTCAAAAAGAGAGGCATCTGTTTACAGATTAAGAACATGAAAGTCAGTTGGGGCGGAGGGTGGTTGTATAGGAAATAGCCTGGTATGTCATGCTTTATTACTCTCCTCCCTTTCGCAAGGCAAATCTAGAGTGAGTTAGGGCAAATGTGGGAAGAGTGACCTTTCTTTCTCCAGAGAGCCTGGGGGGAACATGGGGTGATTGAGCACTGGTGGAGAGAAACTTCTGAGCAGGTACGTGCAAGTCATAGGCCATGTGAGATATAGTCCCCGTGGTCTGTTCAAGGACATGATATCGCTATATTCAAACATCAGAAAATAAGCTTAAAAACTGTAAAAAGTGGGAAGAGTCATTCCCCTTTTATCTGTGTTTTTTTGAGATTCTTAGATTGCGTATGGATTGGGCTTTTAATCTTTTACATGGAACTGTGAAAGCTAGAATCTGTTCTTTTTCTGAATGAGGATATCAATGTGTTGGACACATGACTCTAGATTCTGAAGTTTTAGGAA
>NW_009611346.1:0-5556 GCF_000690535.1 Cariama cristata
TGCAGGACCTTGCACTCGGCCTTGTTGAGTTTCATGAAGTTCACATGGGCCCAGCTCTCAAGCCTGTCAAGTTCCCTCTAGCTGGCATCCCTTCCCTCCAGTGTCGACTGCAACACACATCTTGGTGTTGCAGGCAAACTTGCTGACGGTGCATCCCACTGTCCCACTCCATCCCACTGTCCATGTCACCAACAAAGATGTTAAACAGCACTAGTCCCAAAACCAACCCCTGAGGAACGCCACTTGTCACCAGTCTCCACTTGTACATTGACCCATTAATTGCAACTCCTTGAGTGCAACCATCCAGCCAATTCCTTATCCACCGAGTGGTCCATTTGTCAAATCCACATCTAGCTTTATTTGTGTCAAATTTTAATCTCAAGACTACATGGAAGTTACATGGTACCATTCCACATGTCTTAGAAGCAGAATAAAAGTTTGACTCAGTATCACAAAAAAGTGCAACCTGCCTCTGTAATTGGGATGCCTTCACTCTTGATGATGCCATCCACTTTATATCTTCAATGAGATGAGAAGTCTTCTGAAATAATTTGGAGAACCTATTAAGCAAGGACCAGATCCCATACTTTCCAAAATAAAATGGAAAATAGCTGCCAAAACAAACAAAACCCCCCAAAAAAGGAAAACAGCAGTTGAGAATTCAAACAGGCTGATTACCTGTACTACCACCACTCACTGTGACACTGGTCATCTTCTTGGAACTCTTGGAAAAAGATCATAGTCCAGCTAAGACATAGTTCTTTGTACAATCAGCATGAAAAGCTGATTTAAGAAATGCCTTTTCTTTCCCTGCTTTGCAAGATGGGTGTGGGACAAAGGATTGGTTCAAAAGAGTGTAATGCCATAAACGCTTCTCTCTTTGCAGAGATTTCTTCAGTTCAAATGCAGGCTCTCGGTACTTTTTAGCACCCTGTGTTGAGATCTAGAAGCTTAGAGCCAAGCACTTCTACAAATATGCAACTGAGGTTTACGTTATCACTTAATTTGTTTTGCTACAGAAACAGGTAGCAGTGAACATTATTCCAAACTTTCAAAAGAGCTTTCTGAGGTAATTTTGGAAATGACAAACCCCTGTATCTGTCTCCTGTAACAGGCAAGCTACTAGAAACTGGGATAAATAATAGATTGCACTGAACAATGCTGACTTCCAATACAGTAAACCCTGATGTATTCTATAGCCTTCATCACAGAACGTAAGAAGAATACAAGAGATTTGGCTGGATCTCGAAATACCTTGCCCAAGTTTCCCTTGACTACCCCTAGATTCCAATTCTTCTGCTACTAAAGCCTTATGCTTGCCAGAAAACAGCTTTTCCAGCATGTGACCCATGGCTCAGGAACCATAAATGCTTGAGCGTCATTCACAAAAAAGAATACTTCAAGTAGTTTGCATCTGGATTTCCTAGGAAAAAAAACCAAACCACCAAAACCCAACACTCAAACATTACAATTTCGTTACTGAATGGACTGAGGCTTTTCTAAGTATACACTGAACAATATACGTGCACATTAGAATTCAGGAAGAACCGTAATACAGTAAAGGGATAAGCGCTTTTCATATGACGCAAATTAAATCACAGTTCTACAGGCTGCTCAGTACTCTCTGAGGTACGATACTGTGGTTTACCCTCCTGAAAAAGCTGGATACTCTATTCCACCATACTTGCCCCTTCTGCAAATGAGATCTGATTTTTTGTTATTTTTATTCTTTTCACCTTCAGCAAGAATTAATGCTGCAAGGTTTCAAACGCTAATTTGAAAACCCCTTCATTTTCTTTCTTGTCCACATAAATCAAACTTATATGCTTCTTGAAGATACAAACACAAGGCCCTCTGTTTTGTTTCTTTTCTAAAAAAGCCATGTACTGGCAGTAGTATCTATTCAAGCCTAAGCCCCTAACAAATGTATCTGTCTTGCCATAGTACCATTCCTATCTAAAAACCAATGAAAAGAGCAGTCTGTACTATTGCACCATCTAGGTTTGCTTGCCACTGGCTGGAAGACAAAAGTCTTGCCAAAAAGTTAAGTCTTCTAAATTCAAGTTGTCTGCAAAATGCCACAAGTTGTTTAAAGTTCACTACCTGGCAAAAGACTTTTGAGTTTAGAGAAAAATCTACACCTAAAAAGTCACATGTAGTCAGGATGCAAAGACTGACCACTCTACAGATGAAGTATGGCTTGGCGTTACACATTTAAGGTATAAAGACCTGGTGGGAAAGGTGTTTGACTCCCAGCCTGCAGCCGAGCTACCTGCCTGGCACTAGCCGTCAGCCTGGTCTGTGACCCAGGAAAGACCAGCGCCGGGTCCAGGCGTTTAGCTAATGACACCCACAGGTCCAGCACAGCACTTTGTAAATAAAGCAATGAACAAACCAGCTCGTTACCTACGGACCATATTCAAACCAGGAAAGGGAACAATTCATTGAATGCCTTTGGCGACATTCTGGAGACCTGTCTGGGTGGATCACTGGTCCAAGTTCTTGTCAAGAGCCATGTGATTGACTAACACAACCTAGGATAGGCCTGGCAAGGGAAAACAAAAACCAGTATCTGGAACTGCACTTTCTATGCAGAATTTCTTTACTAACATGGATCAAGGCTGACAGGTTCCAAAGGCAATAGTTAAAGCTTTAGGTAGAAAAATACGCTTTCACTTTGAGAGAAAGCAATGTGGTGTGAAACCCAAACTGGCAGGCAATCACATTAGAAATGTAAAAATTCATCTTGTTCCCAGACACAATACGCACTGAATGCTAGCACACATGGAGAACAACCTGGCTGTCACAGCGCTGCTATTTGACACAAACATCCCATTAAACCCACATCAGTATCACGTATCAGGTACTGGACACTTCCACTACTGGAGAAGCAGCTCTCTTAGGCAAAGGCAAAGGGTAAGGAGACAGACAAGCCAACAAAAAGCAGCAACAGTTCCACAACTCCTGCTGCAACTGTAGCTGCTCTTCATAAGCAACAGCCAAGTTTTCAAACCTTCGTAGTTTAAATTTTTGTTGTGAGGGGTGTCCAGACCAAAGAAGGTATCCGTGCTATTTTTGCTGGATCCTCTCCTCTGCAGGAAGATGTAATTTCTGAATATAAAAGGATGCTAACAAAAAGAAAGATTCTAGCTAGGAGAACTCGCAAGATCCTTGAGGTGCACTGTGGAGAAGAAAAGAAAGTTCTGACAGAAACTGATTCCCCTGTCCACAGACTTAAAAAGGAAATGCAGAATGATCACAAGGACACCACTGAGTATTTAAAGTGAATACACAAAAAAGGTTTCTGTAATTCTTCTATTTACTGTTTAGCTTTCAGTCTTCTGAGTCAGGTGCCAAACAATCTTTGCCATACTCAGCTTCTGAAAGAAAGTCACCTACTGATATTAAAAGGGTGAAGAAGTCAGAATTTGTTTGGGAGACAAATGTACCTATGACAAAATGCAATCAGATGCTTAACAGAGTAATTTGTATTCGCAAACACGTTATTAAAGTTATCAGCAAACTTTGTTCAAGAAAGGAATTATCTCAAAAGAGCATAAGAATATCTTGATAATTCCGTTATCTTCCTGTGGATATGCAAGCAGGCACTATTCAGGCCTGCTTTCTGTTACTAATGCAGGTGTTACTGAAGCAATACTGGTAACTCCACTTCTCTACCGAGAACATCCCCAGTGGGAAGTAATTCACGGATCTCTTCTGTGGCAAATACATTCTGAGAATTACAGGGAACAGACACATCGTAATCAAGAACTCTTCATGAAAATTAAGATAAAGCTTGACAAAGTGCTAGACACACCAAGAGGCAACAAGCGTGGGAAGTAAACATTTACAACTTGGTACTTGCTTCCGAAACACTGACAGCAGGACCAATTTGCTAATCCTGTGCAAACCCTGCCACAAATCAAAGACGGACATGGCTACCTAGCACAAGAGACAGATACTGAAAAGAATTCAAACACAAAAGCCATTTGAAAATCTAGAAAAAGTCAAAACGTTTCTCTCTGAACAAATCTACAAGCTTTACCTAGCCTTTTTTATGATCTGCAGTAAAAGGTCTGCTCCTCTTTCTAAATGCTGGAAAATTTGCTCACTGTTAGGGTCCAAACCCAGCCAATTTCTTTATAAATTCTTCAAGTAACGCATGGAGATATTCAGCTGCTGCGATGACTACGTTCAACTGTCCATCTGTGCTCATACAGTGCTTCTAACTAAACTACCCCTGGTTCCGATAACCAAGGCTGAGCAAGCCAAATGCGTCTAAATAATTTTTCAACAGTAAGTTTTAACTGCATCCTATTCTCTGCATCTTTCGCCACTAGCACTCCCTCCCCCTACCTGATCTAATACATGCCATGTTTTTTAAATTTGGACACATGCAACTTATGACATTCATTTCATTATCAAAAAAACCAGCTACTAGTCCTGTTTAGCGTGTGTTCTCTCTACTGCTTAGCCTTCAAGTAACGAGACCACAGCCATTCTTTTCCCCTGAGAACAGGAGTGGCAACTTTATAACTGAATCTTAAGTCCAGAAGAATCAATGCGAAGTCTAAATCCTAACAAACCTAATGGGAGCTTGTAAACCTAGAGGAGTCCATAATACACCCACAGCATAAAGTTCATGCACATTAAACCCTGAGCTATTTTCAGTCTAAATTGACTGTAGACATAAAACACGTAATCTGATGTTTAAGCCTTTTTTATATAACTCTTACTGCACTATCTTTCCATCGACCTTTAATTATTTACCTGGCAACACTTCTTAACAAAAACATTATGAACACATAAATATTACATCACTATGAAAGTACCTTACATGTTTCACTGACTCAGAATAACTGTTTACAACCTCTTGAATAGCTTAAGTTTTCTGGACACTAAAATGTCTGTAATGTAGAACATAACAAAGGAGTATATGAACAGTAGCCCCTACCTACAAAATGAGGACATATCTCTCATTGGAGCACCCGTCAAACCCTCCCAGCTAAAACACCTATGACTTAACTAAGAGATACGTAAAAGGCACACCACTACTTCATTTTTATGGACTGTGTTACTCAAGGTTGTATCTAACTGCTACCTACCACCTCTGTCTGTTCTGTATCTGCCTTGCTAACATACAAAAGCACACAGTAAACACAGCCCCGCAAGACTAATGCAAATTTTTCTCAAACAGATTTACGCTTTCTCAGCCCTCACCTGACCAGGTCTCCGTGAAGTTGCAAAAAGAGGTTTCTCCTCCCTTCTCCATCACATATCTCAGATGCTAGTGTGTCCACTGTACAGAGGACCAAGCGCAAGTCTGAAGAAGCAGTAGCTGCAGAATCTCTTCCATAAATGTACACGCAGCCTCGTCCGACGTCCTCTTTCAGCCAGTCCCTCTCACGGGAGCCAAACCGACTCCTGTCCAAACAGCTCCTGCTCCCGTTGCGCTTCACGTTTCTCTGCAAGGCAGCCCAAACCAGAGCATCAGCAGCTACCCCCGAGTCGGTGTCTGACTGCCCTCCTCCCTCGAAGGCCGCAGCTGACCCCTCC
>NW_009611347.1:0-2471 GCF_000690535.1 Cariama cristata
TGCTGACTGGACCTGATCACCCGGTTGTCTTGTACATGCCAAGTGATGGCACTCAAGATGGTCTGCTCCATCACCTTCCCTGGCACCGAGGTCAGGCTGACAGACCTGGAGTTCCCTGGATCCTCCTTCTGGCCTTTCTTGTAAATGGGTGTCACATTTGCTGAACTCCAGCCAACTGGGACCTCCTCGGTTGGCAAGGACTGCTGGTAAATTATGGGAAGTGGCTTGGTGATCACTTCTGCCAGCTCCCTCCACACCTTTGGGTGTATCCCATCTGGCCTCATAGACTTGTGTGTCTCCAAGTGGTGTGAAGGACTACCATACTGGGTCATCTTAAATATCCTGTCTGTCTCTGACTTCAACTAATAGCAGACATTTATGAAACTGAGTAGGATATCTGGTATTTGTAGAATGATCCTTAACTTCCTGTGCTTTCCAAGAATGCTGTAGTCAGTAGTTCATTGGCTTTTGGAGACAGAGGTCTTGGAGTAAAAATACAACCATGTTTAACAGTTACCTCTCAATTCTATCCTTCTTCCTGCCAGTAAGAGTCCTCATTAGCAGCACAATTGTATACATCGAGATACCACTTGCCTAGACTGAGAATAAGACAGCTAACCAGTGAATTTGGCAGCAGTAATCTCAAAACAAAGAACTTTCTTAGCTGTAGAGTGGACCTTGCCCAGACTATGTAAAAGACAGAGTAATTAGATCAAAGCAGACATAGAGGAGGTGGCCATGACATTCCTGCCTTTTTAGCCATGCATCAGCCAAGCCTGTGCTAGAAGCCTCATTCACTCCTGCGCTAACCCCAGCTCTCTAAGAGTTAGCAGCATTTAAGTGCAGTTCTGCAATGAGTTTTAATGCAGATGCAGTCTGCAAAATAAAGACTGAGATCTGCAAAGGTTGTTCAAATTCAAAATTCTAGTTCAGGGCCCATGTCTAGTTATGCCATTTGTTAGCAGAGCTTGGAAGTTAGTGAAAGTTAAACAATCTTTTGTATTTTTCTGCTCTCCACCATTTAAGCAGTTTCAGCACTGCACAGCTGTCAAGTAAAAAGCATTTCAGCCTGCAGAACAGTGAAAGGAGAAAATCCATTCTGTATAATAAATGACCAGTCCCTGTTATGACATTTATTGTGTCTTCACTTATGAGGAGATATTGGATAGTGCCTGTGTGTCATAACAGAATGCTTATCCATCACATATCCTCCTCCATATATAGCAGTGAAGTATTTAGATGTGTATCTGCATATCCACATCCGTATAAAAAGAGATTAAAGACTTGGCTCACAAGGGACTTCTCAAGCCAACAAGTCCATTCTCTACAATGTAGCGAGACTGTGCACTATCCCTAGACCTTACTGGCTGATCTTACCTATTTCACCTTGAAGATCTCCAGTGAAGGTGATGAAACAACCTTCCCCTGTGACTTATTCCCTAAAACCTAAAATTTTCTTATAAAAATTTTGTATTTATCTAAGATATATTTCCCTTGCTGTAGCTTCCCAGTAAAACTACCAGTTGCCAGTCGATGAAGACCAAGTAAGAATAATTGCTCACTGTCTTTTTTGTTACATCCTCTAGCATATTTTGTCAGTTATTATGTCTCCCCTCAGCCTTTTTTTTTTCCTAGATGGTGTCTTGTGGGACCTGTTTTCTAAATGCTTAATCATTTTTTGTTTTTCTCTGAACTCCCTAATTTGCCTGTCATTTTTTCAAATGTGATGCTTAAAAGTGAATGTAGGACTCCAACTGATGCTTAATACACACCAAGTAGAACAGAGTAATTAATTCATTTGGGTTTAGTTTTATTACTTTTAATGCAGCTTAGTACACTGAAGCATTTGCTTCCCTTCCACCTTTTTCTTGTTGTGAAAGTGCTGCTTGTTTGACTCGTGAGTAATTTGTCACCCAGCACAAACTCCCGTCCTTCTAGTGCATCTGTCTCCTTACTCGCCTTGCCTTCTATGTTTGAACACATGATTATTCTTTTACCTTTACACTTCATTTACACATTGTCCCTATTGGAGAGGATTTTTTGTTAATTCTAGTTATTAAGTAATTAAGATTTTATTAATATCACTTACAAATTATTAAGATACCCCTGTATGTACCCTCCAAAGAATTTATTGTCTTCCAGCTTCAAATCAGCTTTGAATTGCTTTAGTGTGTGTTCTGCCATATTCCCCACAGGGGATAATCAAAGTATTGAATGGTGTAGGATGGAATCCATATGGAAACTTGTTTGACATTCATGTCAAAATGACACCAGATGGGTTAAAATTACTTTCGATATTTGATTTGCTTTCATAGAATCATAGAATCATTATGGCTGGAAGAGACCTCAAAGATCATCAAGTCCAACCATATACCTGATGCCACCATGCCCACTAAACCATGTCTTGAAGCGCCACATCTAAACGTTTTTTGAACACCTCCAGGGATGGTGACTCCACCACCTCCCTGGGG
>NW_009611347.1:2712-11757 GCF_000690535.1 Cariama cristata
TAAGACTTTTTCTCCAGGCCCTTTACCAGCTTTGTCACTCTTCTCTGGACTCGCTCCAGCACCTCAAAGTCCTTCTTGTAGTGAGGGGCCCAGAACTGGACACAGCACTCGAGGTGCGACCTCACCAGCGAGGAGTACAAAGGGATGATCACTTCCCTAGTCCTGCTGGCCACACTGTTTCTGATACAGACGAGGATGCTGTTGGCCTTCTTGGCCACCTGGACACACTGCCGGCTCATGTTCAGCCAGCTGTCGACCAACACCCCCAGGTCTTTCTCTGCCGGGCAGCTTTCCAGCCACTCATCCCCAAGCCTGTAGCGTTGCATGGGGTTGTTGTGACCCAAGGGCAGGACCCGGCACTTGGTCTTGTTGAATCTCATACGGTTGGTCTCAACCCATCAATCCAGCCTGTCCAGACCCCTCTGCAGAGTCTTCCTACCCTCCAGCAGATCAACACTCCCACCCAGCTTGGTGTCATCTGCAAACTGACTGAGGGTGCACTTGATCCCCTCGTCCAGATCATTGATAAAGACATTAAACAGAACTGGCCCCAACACTGAGCCCCGAGGAACACCACTGGTGACTGGCCACCAACTGGATTTAACTCCATTCCCTACCACTCTCTGGGCACGGTCAGCCAGCCAGTTTTTCATCCAGCGAAGGTGGTTTGACCAACTGAGGAACAATTCAGTTCTTCAACTTTCCTGTTGACTTCAGCTGAACTACTTGTAGAATACAGTAAGTTTAATGGCACTAACTCATAATTTCCTTCTTTACTGTTGCTAATCAGCTGAATAAATGAAACTGCTGTGGACTTAAGATGGCTATTCTATCAAAGCATCCCTACTGTTTCTAGCAGGTAGACTTCTGAGTCACACCAACATCTATGTAGAATCAAAAACTCGGGGGACTCTCTGGCTTGTTGAAGCAAGACGGGAGACAGGATTTCTGATTATTTTGTGTTCGTGTGTGACAAGGAGAAAGACTGGCTGGGGGAAATGGAAATTTGGAGGAATGCAGGAAAAAAAGTACATGTTGGCAAATTTTCAACTGTCTATGTGTTCAAAGATGGCAGGTGTGTTACTCGGGAATTTCCATGTGGCCCAAAGGTAAAAATTGCATTGATTTCGCTCCTTTGTGCTCACTTTCTTTTTATCAGAGTGCTTAGAAACTTTAATCCTTGTGAGGAGTGATAGGCCATTCATCTCTTTGCTAGACTTTTTTATTTCTTTTGCAAGAATGTTAGGAAGACAGTGGGTTTTTCCCTTGGCCGGTCAACAGAATATGTTGTATTGTGCTGTTGCTAGTAAATATTTTTAAACCCCAAAATAAACAGAAGAAGAAAATATATCTCAGGCACTTTTAGAATTCATTTAGTCTCCAGCTGCCTCTGCAGTCTCCATGCTGTGATATCTAAAATTTTTGGGGTATTATAAAGGCATTACAGTCAAACATTTGGCACTGCAACCTTCGATTCTGTAACTGTATGTAAGCCCTATCAACTAAACTTCTACAAAAAGCAAGGAAAAGTATAGGCATGGAAAGGATCCTAGGGAAGTTTACCCCATTCCACTAACATATGTTTATATTAGATTATGTCAACTAGTCAAAGCCATGAAAACTTAACACCATATCTATAAACAATAAAATTCTAACTGCTTATAGTTCCAGTGGCCATAGAAGACAATTAACTAGTGTCCAACAGTCATTTTTATTTGCTCGTATAACTACCAATTCATGTTCATTATTTTAAATGTCTATACTAAAAATTGTCCTCAGCATCTTTGATGAAAGAGTTGTGAGAGAATGATTAGATTGTGAATTTAATCTTTCATTCCTTCAGGACCATAATTCAATTATTCTGGAGACAAATAAAGTATGATGCCATTCTTTCAGGTGCGAATATATACTTATCACTTTCCTACTGCTAGTCTGCTTAGTGCTGACCTTCTGTACAAGTCTTACACAATAAGCAAACTATAAAACCTTCTTATAAAGTAGATGGAGTATACACTGCCTTCTGTTTGAGGAAAAGACCAACAAAAATGAAAAGGGCATTTATTTTATCTTATTTTTCAGTGAGGTTGTTTTCAAGGCACAGTGTTTTAAGAGACAGTAATGTGTGCATTCACTCCAGTAGGGAAACTTCAAAAAACCATTTGATGCACCCTAAATCTTACACTGATTTTCTTGTTTTGTTCTGTTTTGTTGTGGTTTTTTAATAGATACTGAATGAAGTCTATAGGTCAGAAGAGAAATGTCGAATTGTTCTCTGTCTTTGGAGTTCGGCTGATGTCAAACAGATTGCATTTTTCAGTCTGCTTTGCATACAGTATCTCATCCCCTGTGCCACTGAGCTGAAGTTATTGATATTGTGCTGAAAAGAAGTGCAAGGGAGAGGGTAATTCTGTTGAAATTTAATGACCAGTTTCAAATTAGGAACTAGCAGGTAGTAAGATTCAAGAAGCTAAGTTGAAGAAAGGCAGGCACTTAACCAAGCCCAAGGATTTGGTCTTCATTCCTCTAAGACTCAGTGGAAATGATACCATAAATCCAAGCTTCTTCTGCCATCACTATTTAAAATGTAAGCTCTGGCACTCAGCCTGTAAAGCAGGACCTAACGCTGTGAGATCATCACCTTTTGGTGGTGGCCTTTCAATCTGCTGCTGTAATGTAAACAACCACAGTATCTTATGCTGCTGCTATTACTATTTGCTGATTTTAAAGAAGAAAGAAAAATCTTTAGTGCCATTGCAATAGTAATTTTTTTTCGCATTATAGAATTTTAGCCTATAAAAATTGAAATGGATGTCTGGTTCATGCAAGTTGCCTTGAATTTTCAAACTGGCAGTTTTATCAATTTCAGTGAATTCTGATGACTTACCAAAGATATCAATCATCTGATTACCTCATGCTGAGAAGAATTATGTTGTGAGATATATAATGTTATTGGGGTTTATGAGTGTCAATAATAAATGACAAAAGAAAGTCTTCTGAGTTAGCTTGCCAAGAAAGGTCCAAATCAGCCTTTAGGAAAACAAAGCACTGGTGCTCACTATAAAAACTGAGAGGGCAGGTGTTGAGTTCAGCAGACTCTAATCAGGCCATTACTATTTCCTGAGCATGAAGATAGCTCAGTGGATCCAATTCCACTTAAACAACAAAAAACCTCGGGAGATATTTTGCTAAAGTTTGCATACCATTTTGAGACCTTTGAAAGTGGAATTTTTGGCTTCTAAAGAAAAAAAAATCGAAAACATTATTCCTAGTTCTTAAACTGTTGAACACAGCCATATGGTTAATTGTACATTAGATGCACTGAAAAAGAAGAATCTAAGTGATCTACTGTATGAATATAAGCTGGAAGCCTATTGCAGAGCCAAAGTTTGGACTTGGATATCCTTTAACATAAATTCTTTGACACAAACTGCCCTCTACTTTCCTAACCAGTTCTTTTATTAAAATACACATAATGTATATGAAACATGTGGTTTGTGTTCTGTAGTATTGACAGGGTATTTGTGTTTCTAGTAAACAGTCAAGGCCCTAACACCAAAACCCTTATGTGCAGATATTGGTTAATGCTTGAATTTGATTATGCCGCTTTCTATGTAGCCTAAAATGATCTACCGCCTAGTTCCTAAGGCTTGTTGAAGCTTGCAGCACAGCCTTCAAAGAGTGAAATATCATTAAAAAGAAGCCAAATACAGAAGTATCTGAAAGCTTTTTCTGCATAGGAAAAAAAATTCCAAATGTCATTTCTTGCTGTGAAGATCAATTTTTCTCTGAGTAACAGTTTCAAATTATTTACTAGTTTATCTATAATTGATGTAAAACACTGCCAAGCAGTCATTTCTGCAGTGTCTCCTTGGTATCCCCAGGCAGTGTTTGGTGTGACCAAGAGGCCTTTTTCTGTCTTAAAAAGCCACTTCTTAAAATGTTAACAGTCAAATTAAAATAATATTGATTTTAATTAGTTTTTTCCATAAATGAAAGCTTTCCAAGTCCTTCTTTTCACAACTTTCTAGTAAGCTGCCATGTTATTTTTGCTGATATGATAGCTATATTCAGTGCTGAACATCACTGTTGTCAAACGTACTGATAATTCCTCTGATGTCGGTGACAGAAAGATTGTGTTTTGTCGGTAAGGAAAGCAGATGCCTTGGGCATGTTGAAACTGAGAAATTAGATTCCCCTAGGAGAGCAACCATGTGAGAACTCTGAGCAGTTACCTCCCAAGTAGGAATTGGTGAACTGATTATAAAAAATGAGAACTGACACCTTGGCTTAAAACTAGAGTCAAGCATGCGGAATAGTTTGCAGAAGCGTATGTGCATTTTTTTTTTTTTTAGTTGTGTTCTTCTGTTTATGTTCTTCTGTTTTCCTCTAGACAGGTTTAGCACGGACTTGCAGCAAGGAAGAGGGTCTTAGTATGCAGCTTCAGATGTAGATAAATTAAAGGTATAAGTGACCTTAAGTTCACCCTTGTGTTTCTGTACCAAGAAATTTAATTAAATCTGCAAGTGTTTACTGCTTTACTAATCCACCAAGCTTTCTTAGGTCCCTTTCAAACATTTTCCAAAACAGACTTAATGTTTCAGGAATTGCTTGAAAATGCTGATTCTGATCCAGCAAAGTCCAGGAGGCAGAGGTAGCTTTCAGCTGTACCCTGGGATCATTTGCAAACCAGAGCTGAGGGGCCTTGCTGGATCAGATGTTGGGGTGCTTGGCAGAATAGGACTGCCAGGGTCATTGCTCCATTTGTGCAAGAGGGAAAGAGCTACTAGAGGCTGTGCATCCTCTTCATCTGTTTTTTGGCCCCAAATCAGATTAAAGACAAACTCTTCCTCTGTTATCTACCCCGTGGGCTTCCACTTTTCCTGCTAAGTCTATCCATTTCCAGCACTGAACAGTTCTATTTGAATAGAACTAATTTAATTTAAGCTTGTTGACATCTCTTACTTTCAAACTAGAGTGACTCAATGGTATAAAAGATGAAATCACGGAGACTCCTCTTCTTAATTCCATGATGTGGACAGGATAGGGCCTTACAGAGAGCAACCAAAGGAAGTTTCTAATTTAAATGTAAACATTTTAATAAAAAGCACTGCTGGCTGGAGACAGCATATTTACTGGAGTGGATCAACATTTTAAGCACTTTCAGAAAAGTGAGGAGTCTTTGTTTAAAGGTGGAATCCAAAAGAACACATGGAAGTACATGCCAGATGTAGTGTGTTGTTCCAGACTTAGGGACAGATTAGGAAAAATGTAAAGAATTGAGAAAGGAAAGAAATGAAGCCTGTAGAGAAGGTAGAGGTTATCCCATAACTACGTTATCTTTCATACATGAGCAATGGGAACACTATTCAAAGCATGAGAATGTATGAAAGAGTTTTCCAAAGAAAATAGTATATTTAGGAAACAGCTTTATGCTGGGTAAAACATTGACTAGAAATAAATTTGTTCTGGTGATGAATATTAATTTACTGTTATTATTCTAAAAAGTTTAGAGTGAATGTTACCTCTTACGTTCTGTTTCTAAGATTTTGAAAATGAATATCAGAATAGTTTTGCATGGCTTGATGTGTTTCTACATGCCTGCACAGTACTCGATCCAAAGAACATCTGTCTTATCAGCTGTAGAGCAGGGATGTATGAGTGAAAAATGTAGCTTTAGAGATAGCTGTATAAGTAACTGCTGGATTCAGCTATGGAAAGTGTCCCTGTCATGGTTTAACTCCAGTAAGCATCTAAGTCTCTCCTAGCTGCTCACTCACTCCCCCTCGATGGGACAGGGAAGAGAATCAGAAGGGTAAAAGTGAGAAAACTGATGGGTTGAGATAAAGACAGTTTAATAGGTAAAGCAAAAGCTGCATATGCAAACAAAGCAAAATAAGGAATTCATTCACTGCTTCCCATCAGCAAGCAGAGATGTTCAGCCATCTCCAGGTACGCAGGGCTCCATCACACGGAATGGCGACTTAGAAAGACAAACGCCATCACTCCCAACATCCCCCCTTTCTTCCTTCTTCTTCCCCTAGCTTTCTGTGCTGAGCATGACATCATATGGTACGGAGTACCCTTTTGATCATCGAGGTCAGCTGTCCCAACTGTGTCCCCTACCAACTCCTTGTGCCTCCCCAGCCTCCTCGCTGGTGGGGTGGGGTGAGGAGCAGAAAAGGCCTTGACTCTGGGTAAACCCTGCTCAGAAATAATGAAAACATCCCTGGGTTACCAATGCTGTTTTCAGCACAAATCCAAAACATAGCCCCGTGCAAGCTCCTAGAATTCAGCGGAAAAGAGCAGTTGGGTGAGGAACCATAGTTGAACAATGAAAGTGTGTTTAGTTTCAGACATGAATAAAAATGATGAAGAAAGAATCTCAGACACTGAGCTTGGAAAAAGGAGGAATTAAAAGATTAGTGCAGTATGAATCTCTTTTTCCATCCTGACAAGTCTGGTATTCCTTTGCATATTGTTGGGTACAGTCTGTGAGAGAAAGTGTAATGTGAAGCGAAATGTCATGTGCAACAAGGGCTAATAAATATGGAAAAAATTAGAATTATGACCATATCTGTAACTCATAGAAATAGATGGGATTATTTTCTTGATCTGTAAAGGATACAGGATTTAGTCCTGTGTCTACAAAGAGCAATGCTTTCAAATATAGCCTGGGAAGTTACAGCTGGGAATGTACAAGCTGACTAGCTCTTATCTCAGGAAGTAGAAACTCAGTTTAGAAAAAACTTTAAAACTGTAAGATTTTAATCTTCATAAATCTAGTTCTGTTTTGACAAAATTGGTGGGAAAAAATATTCCACTGCTTGCACAGAGTTTAGCTTCATATGTCCACAGCCTAACTTTGTCACCTTCTTTCCTTTCATTGTTTTACTTTTTCAGAGTAATTACATTTCTTTTACATCTTGCATTCTTTTACTACTCAAACAGTGGCTATAAATGATGCTGTCCAATCAAAGAGCTTATTTGAGCAATAGTATTATTTAGCATGTTTATTCCTTCCTTTAGGTTTTGAAAAAATATTAAAAAATTGAAGATTGATATAAAGATTGATATATGGAGATTGGATTTGTGGGTCTGGGAGAAAATTTCAAATAGTGCATCTGGATTCTGAATGTGACTCTTCATGTCTTAACCACTCAAGATCTTCTTTTTCCTTAGATGTAATTAATATCATAACAAGGTGAACCAATGCTTTAGGATTGTTTTAATTTTGACATCAGAAAGATCATTATTCTAGGTAGAGATTTGCATTTGTTACTGTTTGTGTTTGTGAAGGCTGAGAAAATATGTCACAATATACTGCTGTGGGTGTGCGTGAGGAAGCTTGTAATTCTCTTCCTCAACTCTCCCTGAAATCCAGATGGATCAGTGATGAGTAGCGTATGGTGTAATGGTTGGTATGATGCAGGAGTCTGGCTCAGAAGAGGGCATGGCTAACCTTGGCACAGCAAGAGTGGCTCTTGCCCCTCCCTAGGGAACTCATTCAAACTTTAGAGGTTCTCCATCCCAGCGCAGGTATGGCTCAGTTGCTGCGTTTGTGCAGGAGTTACTGGAGACCAGGAGTCTATAGTCAGATTTATGAAGGCAAAACTGGCACCAATTTCATCTTTCTTTGCTATGTCAGACTGTAGACCTCTGAGGTTAAGCGGCAGCAGCATACCTAAATAAAGAACAGACTTATCTGAGAGAGGAATGGGACAAGCAGCTGCAGCAGAAACCACAACAACCACATGCGATTCAAGAATCTAAATTTTTTTCTCGTTATGAAGTGTATGTTCCTACAACTAAAGAAAGATTTTCTCCCCATTGGTTTTTTTCTTTCCTTCTTTTTTATTTCTTCTTCTTCTTCTTTTTTTTTTTTTTTTTTTTTTTTTTTTTTTTTTTTTAATGAGTGAGATACTGTGAGAGGTGAAACCAGAAGAAAGTGCAACCTGTACAATGCATTTTAGGGATTTTAAGGATTGGCTTGAACCTGCCTCAACGTTTCAGGAAAACAAGAGTGTGCATGTTCCTACCTGTGATACCCACAAAACTCCAGAGCTTTGGAGCCTCTCAAGCTCTTTTGCTACTGCTAATATATTTTGTTAACTTTGTTTTGTTAAAAAAGAAAAATTGTGTTGACAAGTATACCCTGAAGGTGAGCATGATGTGCAGTTGGAGCAAATGAAGGTAGACCTTGTTCCATGTTTGTGTGTTATTTAAAACAACGCATGATTAATTCTTTTGCATCTCTTATCTGATGCAACTGATGTTCTGTAAGGAGAGGAGTAGGTGGAAGCAGGCAATTAAACCAGCTATTGGAAAGTCCATAATAAACCATAAAAATTTCAGGTCAACAGCAAGACAGCTATGTTGAAAACAAATATCTGTGCTTGCCCAAGTTCTATCTTTGGAGTGGGAGTTTCATTTGAACTTTGCCTCCTAACCGATAAGGCAGATGGAAATAAGGAGACACTACTAGTTCCATCAGAACCTCATAGAATCTCTGGTGTCTGTGGACAATGAAGCATTGATAAAGTCAATAATTCCTGATTTTTTCATCTCCCTTTCTTTGTACCAAACTCCAGTATAGATCTATGGAACAGCATAAGGTGCTTTAACTACTATGGCGCTCTCAATCTCTTTTTTATCTAGTATATATCCTTTCCTGGATGTTTTTTCTGTTCAGTTTTTTCCATTCAGTAGAGTCTCTGGGGGAAAAGCCTGAAGTATTCAGCTTCTTGAAATTTGAAATATGTAATGGAATGATGTAAAAAGAGGTTTAATGTGATCTGTAAAGAGTTGTCACAAGACAATTGGCTGAAGTTCTTGACTGCTGCAGTATGGAAGTTTGTTTCTAGGCAAGAGAAATTTTCACCTGGGATGCTGCAAGAGCTGAATCCCCTCATCATGGTTTAACCCCAGCCGGCACCTAAGCACTACACAGCCGCTCAGTCACTTCCCCCTCGCAGTGGGATAGGGGAGCGAATCGGAAGGGTAAAAGTAAGAAGATTCGGAGGTTGAGATAAGAACAGTTTAATAATT
>NW_009611348.1:0-354 GCF_000690535.1 Cariama cristata
GACCCTTGGTGGTAGCTATAATTCTCTCCCTCTCTCCTTTAACTTTTCTTTCCCCCTTCACTCTTTTTACCTATCGCACGCCTCTTTACGGGCAACACAATAAAGTTATACTGATTGATTGAAATAAAACCCCTTTGGCGTTTTTCACCTTTCTCTTTTGCACTTCAAGACCGGAGTTTAACGAACCATCACGAGCCCATTACTGAGTGGACGGTGACATAAAGTGGTGTCACGGACAGGATCCTGAGAGACAGAGGGGTGCAGGTTATGTGTGGTCTGTAACAGGGGCAGGACATCTCGCTCCAGCCACACCTGGCCCTACACTCAACAGGGTGAGAGGTGTCCAGAACGCAA
>NW_009611349.1:0-1392 GCF_000690535.1 Cariama cristata
TCTTCCTTTTACAACCGTACAACCCTCCACTTCTAACATGGTGAAATGACAAGAGTCTGAAATGGTATGTTACATTTTACTTTTGAAAAAGCCATACCTCACCTAACACAATCTTACTTGTGTCTAAGGACAGCACAGGTGAGTTGCAGTTAAAAGCTCATGAAAACACCTATTAATTACTTCTCACATATCAAATGCCTACAGATTTTCACAAAATCTTGCTGCAGCTCCGAGCCTGCTGTTTCTGGGATTTCAGATGGAAAACACTTTTGCTTTATGCTTTGCCTCCACCAAGGACTCAGCCTAAGATTTAGTTAACCGAACTTTGACTAAAGTAACATTTACTCTAAGTTAAACAATAAGGATCCTTCTAAAGACATTGGGCCATGTAATCTTTCTCATTAAGACACTGATATTAAGTCAGCTTGAACCACATACTGACAATGCCTTTCTCTGTATGGAGATGAGACAGGATGAGGAGGCTAAGACTATATGCATATCAGTAAGAAAAAAAAAGTTGGTCTGAACTCAACTACTCTGGCAAAGGTGTGAGTTCTCCATTAAATTACACATAACCTCTTGCCTGTCAAAACAGTGGGGCTGCACCCAAACTGCTACTGGAACGGTACCTGGCCTAGGCTGTCCCCCAACAGCGCATAGGTCTTGTCTGGGAAAGAAACAGCTGGCATTAGCAAAATCTGTGCTAGGGTCTGTGCTTACAGCTGGACCCTGTGGATGACTGCGTGCCAGGGGTTAAAGTCTGCATCCTGGTCTTCTGTGGTTTCCTGGCATAGGTAACCTAAGTGCAAGTAACTACCTAACTTTTATACAGCTAAAAATGAATCAAATAAATATAATTTTTGGTCTTGAATATATTCAGTATTAAAAGGGTGAATTACAGTAAATGAAACAGGTTTTTTTAATGTGTAAGAAAAAGAATTATTGAAACCTCACTAATCAATTCACCCACTGTGCTAAAAGCATCACTTACATTTAGCCAAAATCTACATATCCGAGTACTGTCTACACCAGAAGAAGCTCTGCCACTGTAATCTGTAATTACAACAGATAACAAGATTGCATCTAGTCCTACATTAACTCTTTAATGTAGATATGGCTTTACCGATACAAGAGTATTAAATATAAATTTCTATATTCCAGACAAAAATACTAAAGTTCCTATTATAGATGATTAAATAGAAGTAGACTTTTTGAATCTGCACAAGGATTCTCATTTCAAAAATAAAAATAAATTCTAATATAGCTTTCCATGTGAAAGACTATTGAGATATGCCAAAGTTTGTTTATATGCTGTAATAAAATAAATATTTTTATTATATGATTGCAATTTTTGTCATACATACCCATTGCTTGAATCTCTTTTCCTTTTGA
>NW_009611350.1:0-61104 GCF_000690535.1 Cariama cristata
GGTCTCTTCCAACCATAATGATACTATCAGTCTATGAAAAATAAGTCTCCAAACCCAAGAATGATAGAGAAATAAAAGGCCGTTGACTTAAAATACAGTCTGTTTGTCTTTCCATGGACAGGAAAAGATGCGTCTTAAAAGCCAAGAAAAGGCTCAGTTTCACAGTATGCCATGAGGAACACGTCCATTTGATGCCTGTTCTCCACAGCCCTCTAACCTTGGTGCAAGTACTGCACCAACCGAGACCATATCCACCTACCTACATATGTGATCACTTATCCCTGAGTAACCTCTAATTATCAGACTCTGCTGTCAGATTCCCAGAAGCCACTGAACACAAATGTGTCCATTTCCCAACCACCTTTTAAAACCCACCAGAACAGCCCTTATGCTGTGCCTGTTTGGTATATTCTTCAACATCACAACTTCCTATTCTTTTTATAAATTAAAATCTCCCTGTACTGAGTTCATAACAATGCAAATTTTGTTAAGCCCCGAAGAATGTTTCATATCATAGCAAATTCCTTCCTAATCCTTGCCATATGACTAATAATTTCAAAGTGTACCAAGTTGCAGGATATAATTATTCTCAGAAGTATTAAAAAAATAGGCTCTTTGGTGAGCCATGCACTTCTCTTCTTTTCACAAGTGACTCAATACACAGATTGAAAACATACCTGCAAACATAAGCTCTGAGACATCTGGTTTGACATGGAGACATGTAAAGAGCGGGAGAGCACATTGTGCATTATTGATTTTCTCTTTCATGTTGCTCAAAGTGGTGTCCATTCTCTGTATGAAAAGAAAGAGGTTATGTCCAAACTGATCCTATAAAGGTCTGCTATATCTGGGAGACTCCTTATTTCTCTGGAATTCTCAAAGAGAAGGAAAACGGACAAACTCAGTTATGTCCAAGAAAAACAGAACAGAAGAATTTGTAAAAGGAAGTAATCTGCTTGAATGCCTTTTTAACTGCACAATTCAGGAAGGAAGGAGTGGGAGAAGGCACGATAGGAAGATGAAATAAGCATGTGTTATAGAATCCAAAATAACACTGCCAAAAAGAAAACAGTATTGCCAGACAAAGCAAGTTCTTGATCCCTCTGCTACTGTAAAAGACAAAACCAAGGAAAAACCTCTTAGGCAGAACCGCCATTAATGATCATGTAATGTTTTTCAGTATGTGCTGGTTCTGAAAAGTCAGCAAAGATAACTAAGAAAAGCAAATGGACTCTTAAGAGGCTTACATTTGCTAACCAAGGATTTGCATCTCCCCCAGAAAATATTCTGGAGCCTGCAATCAAGAAAAACTGAAAGTCATTACGACATAACAGTACCAAGATGTGTTATCTGTGAATAACCAAGAGTTTTATTTCCATTTTTCACTGATTGTGTCAGGTTCAGACATAAGCTAAACATCTGTGCATTTGTTTAACTCCTTAGTAAACAGAGACTTCTAACCAACCTCACACAACCACTAACATCCCTTCATCATCTCAAACTTACCCTATACATCACAGTTACTAAAAGCTGTGTGGCCTGTTTTTCAGTATTTTAAAGTGTTTAAAACTTAATGGCAATGTATACTCATGAAAGATACAAGTGTATAAAACACATCTGTGAATCTATTAACACATTTCAGTCTTACCATGAGATTGAATCCAAATTCTGCTCACCTGACTCATTTGAACTTGAAGTCTGTCGGCCTGATTCAGTCAATTAGGATTTTTCAATAATAAAATACAACAGCATGAAGCCCTCCTACTGTCTCATTTCTCAGAAAAACAAGTAATAATAAAAAAAGATGTGGAACCTTCACCTTGAAATTAGTACTTTGTCAAGCAAATACTGCTTTTCGTATAGCAAAATGTGCATAAAGAGGTTACATCACTTTGTAATATTTTGTTGAAGCTGCTTGAACTGTAATTTTAACGGATGATACACAATGTTAAGAGCTTCCTGCAAGTACCCAGTGATTAAGTTCATTTCTGTTGCACATGAATGCATGAAGTTTTCCTAGCTCTTAAAGAAAACGAGTACCATTCAGAAACATGTCTCAGAGCAAGGAAAACATTTTACAAGTTTCTTACCCAGTATCTGTTCAGCTATAACTTTAAATATTGCCACCGCTAAACATGCTTTGTTAAATTTTACCACAGTCATTTCAAAAAGTTATAGTTACCAGCGGTTATTACGCAATAGTTTCACAACTCTTATAATCACAAAAAAATGAACTCACATTATGGATAAGTGTTTCACCTATTAGCATTCCAAAGATATCTGTGAAGGTGACAGGCTGCCCTGAGCTTTTCTTATTCCACAGTGCTTCAATGTAGCGTTTGACTTTCTGAGGAGTGAGCAGCAGAAGTGGGTTGTGACTGACAGAGTTCATCAATTCTTGATTAATCTCCTTTGGTCCTTTCTCTGGAAAATCCGGGTGTGAATACAAAGTTGACATGTACCTGCAATGGAAAATAGGCTCTGTAAGTATCAAAGCCTGGTCCAATGTCAGTTGCCTGAAATGTACGATAAGCTCATAAATAATTTGATACAATTACTGATTAAATCAGATTAATTTACTCACCTTTTATACAGTAAATTGTCATTTCCTTTTCCTCAAGGCACAGAAAGCTAAACAATTTGTTCTAAATGTAAGTATACTATCAAACACTCAAGATACATTTCCATAATGTGCATGATGTAAAAGATTACAGTGTTCCTCATTTATCTGTTTAAGGGATAATGGACAGAATCATCATAAGCTGAAAAAAGAGCTTCTCAAGTTGTCACAGCACACCTAAATTTGGCAGACCGGAGGTCCTATAAGTATACACATGCAGTTCTTTCACTCTAAGATGTACCTCAATCTGTCACTCTCCAGTTCATTACCACTATTCAAAAATTCCTAAAATATATTAGTATATGGCAAGCTTTCCAGGATCTAGATGTTCTCATGCTAAGAACTACAACCTGTGCAGAGATTTAATTGACTTTGAGGATTCAGAAGAGGCCTATCAGGCAAATCTTGATTTTGTCACTGAGTAACTCTGGAAACTGAAGTTTTGTTTACTCAAAACAAAGTTTAGACACACATGCGGATAACTGTGGTTTGTACTTCGTTAGCTTAAGTAACACTATGCGTGAAGACTCAAGATAGGCCATCCTACTCTACTAGATGCTCATTTCACTATTATTTATTCAATTAGCTGGCTTAGGTATACATACCATACTGCAGGCATAATTCTGCACAGCAGTGAGATACAAACTGTGTAAGCTTGGCGGCTCCGATATCACCGCCCAGCAATTTACTTGACAGCATGATGAACCCTGTCACATGCATGATGTAAGAACTTGATTCATTAGTCCTTGCGCAGTCTCTAAAGCTTAGCATGCACGTCAGCTCGTGGGTGGAACAAACACAGCAGCAAGCTTCCATGTGAGCAGAGAAAGGAAAATGCAGGATGAAGAATTCAGTACAAGGTTGAAGCAAGATGACAGAAACCATCAGGAAGGTAAATGCATTGCTCCAAGGTTAGGCATGCATCTGAGCGAACAAGCAAAAACCTGCCTCTCCCGCCAGGAAAGGAATTCTCCACCCTTCAGGGAAAAAAAAGAACAGAACATTAATCCCAAGTAATAGACTGCATAGAAAAAAAGAAAGGGAGTGCCAAAGTGTCAATTTATTTATTCATCAAGCAAGAAAGTCTGAATAGGTGACATCACCAAGACAGTAAAAGCAAATTTGTTCATATATAACTGTTTCCAACATATGTTTCTGACTGAATCAGTTCAGATAATCTTGCTGTTTTAATATAGATTTTATAGGTTTACATTAGTTCAACTATGTATTCACACCTGGGTTTTCCAAAAAAAGGACCTCGTGGCCAGCTGATTCACATCTTTTCAGAACATGGTCTACATACCATTCCCTAGAAACACAGCGAAAATTTTTCACGCTACCTTGAACTGTTCAATTGCTCTTCATCCAGTCAAATGATATCTTCCACTTTTCACAAATTTGACAAACGTGCATCCAGGTTTCTCAACAGACAGTGTTAAATCTGCCCCCCCAACCACTAGTGACAGAAAAACCAGGTTCCAGGGATGCCAATCTTTTATAGTCCAATCTGAACGAGAAACTCAGTCTAGTTCATAGACAATTCTGGCATTTCAAAACTTTCCAGCATTCTGAAAGCTTTCTATCTTGTCTGGGAGGGGGCAAGCAAGCTTCACACAAGTGAAAAATAATTGATAAAAAACCACACAAGGAATAGAGCAGATCATTATCTATTTCAAAAGAGTTAACAACTTTGGGGTTAGACTATTTCCTTAGAATATGTGGAATCAAAATTCATGTGCTTCCTTAGAGTTAAACGAGGGGATAACACTAATCCCAGGCAGACTCCCTGCTTGTTTATATTTAGTTATTCCAACAAGTCTTTTTCCCTTACTCTCGAAGAAATGAGACATTCATACAATCTTAGAATGTAGACTGGAAGGAACCTTGAGGTCTCCATTCCAACCTCCTGCTCAATGCAGAGCCAACTTGAAGTCAGATCAGGTTGCTCAGGGCTTTGTTCAGTCAAGTTCTGCTTTCACATGAAGTATTCACTGAGTCAGACAGAGAGAGGATGACACCTTACCCAACCTAGTCAAGTAACGATGGGGCAATACATTCCAGTGCTTGACCACTCTCACTGCAAAATAATTTTCCTAATAGCTAACCAAATTTCTCTTGCTGTAACTTATGGCCATTACTCCTTGTCCTTTCTCTGTGTGTCTCCAAAAAGAGGCTCTTTTCTTTACAGCTACTCATTAGGTAGCTGAAGATAACAGTAAGATCTCCCCCCTGGCCCCGTCACTACCTTTGCCTACTCCTCAAGGCTAAACAAATCCAGCTGCCTCACTTTCCCATGTGCTCCAGTGCCCTAATTGTCTAGGTGGTACTCTGATGGAATTCATTCAGTTCATCAACACCTTTCCTGTACTAGGTGCCCCTAAACTCGATTCAGATGCAGCTCCAGTATTCAAATTGGTACTGTTACGTTAAAATTGTACTTTGTGACATCTGGGATGCTCCCTTGAAAAGCTGAAAATTTTCTTAAGATGTAACATCCTCTGCTGCAACCTGATCCATTGACATTAAAACCAACTTTTAAAGTTAGATCAAAAAAACTCTGCAATTTTTCACTTAATGAAAAAATGTAGTGTTAAGGAGTCCAAACAGTTAAGAAATTTGGACTGAATTTGTCAGATGTCTTCGGCTGATGAAAATTACGCAGTTTTAAAATATGTTACATCATTTCATTTGAGAGATGTCAAAACAAATAGTTTCAACATTTGTAATAAGTGCAATTTGGAACAATTTTTATAAAAGCCAAGAAGACAAAGGGCTGCAGGTTCATACCACTGGGCAGGAAGAAGAAAAACCCTCTCATTCAGAAGAGTGGTTGAGGCAGACATAATACTGGGTTCAAAGCATTCTGCTGCCTACAAAACCCTGAGCTCGTAACGCCCAGAGAGTGCCTTTCACACAGTGACATCGCTCTGATTTTCTCCTGTTGATGCTGTTCCTGTTAATGGGCTGAAGTATTGAGTCAGACAGAAGGCCATCATAACTACCTCATCAGGGCATTCTAATTGAGACATCTTTGAAGATCTTCACTCCCATCTGACTAACAATTAAAAAAACCCGTAATTTCTAAATGAAACAGTGACAATAGAGAGTGATGCAAAGCAATCCATAGCAGGATGCCCTGCAGCAAGGCAGTCAGTCGGTATTTTCCCTACTAGCCGAAATACATGGGCTCAAATCCCTTTATGTTAAGAAAGAATCAGTGAACAGGTCCTAGACGTACCCAGTAAATCCACTAAGAAGGGGACTACTGAGTCTAAAATGGAGAAAAACATCTTTCAGTGATTTTGAGAATCTCTGAAAAGTCCCCCAAAAGTATACAATCCATTCTGGGTTCAAAAAGTCATCATCTTCAAATCACAGGGAATTTTTTTTTTCCATTTCATTGGGAAAATAAAACTACACAAAAAAATATTTTGGATTTATACCAATGGCTTGAATTCTTAATTTTTTGGTTATCAAGATGAAAGAATCAGTTACACAGTCCTAGTACAGTACTGGCTGTTCATACAGAAATGTGGGTGCCTACGTGTAGCACCTCTTTTCATCTATTCTTGTCATCAAATCTAGGAAGATCACCTGCAGACTGAGCTGTCCTCACCCTTTGAGGCATTCTGAAACACCTCCACCAGCAGCCTTGTTCCACTGACCCGCTATGCTGCAAGATAGCTGTCTCCATATGTCCTTTCCATACTGATAGTGTATATGTAAAATTGGCTGTGAAATATAACCTTAGAAATAAGTCAACTCTCATGAAAATTCATTTTTGAACTTCCTGAAAAAAAAATGAAGAAAAACAAAAGAAAAAACCCTTACCACGTGGATCCTGAGAGACCAGCAATGTAAGTCGCACAGTCTAAAATTCCTGATTCATAAAGTGCTTTCATGACTCCAGCAAACCCTACCATGGCACGAAATCCACCTCCTGACCCCAATATTGCTATCACTGGTACCTGCATAGATGAGAAAAATAACATATCACCACATCAATTCTGATAAAGACTTAAAAGCAGTAAATAAACATCATTCATCAATCACTGGCCTAACATATCAGCCTTGTGCAATTAATAGGTCACCACCCAGAGATCATCACAGCAAAGAAGAAACCTGTGCTTTTCCAAACCTGTGCACAAAAGTTCTAACAAGCAAAAAGAAGGTATTCTGTAGTCTTTCAGTGGTACGTGTGTAAGAGAACAGCAAAACATTTTAATAAAGCACTTTGAGCTATGACTTTTAAACACTGTACGTAGATTGGAGCAGCACCGTAATCCCACCCATGAAGTCACCTGTCTCCCTTAGGTTCTCTGGGCCCAAGAGTGATGTATGATATCTGTATGTCACTTATTCAGTCCCTTCTGCTTCACCAAGAGCTGGATGGCAGGAGTACTTTTGGACTGCAGCATGGGAGAAGAGTACTGCCGATCACGAGCAAGGGAAGCTTCATGAACACAATTGCTAATTTAATGAAGAAGACTTTAGACTGACTTTAATGACAACGACCTAAGCGAGGAAAGGCTGCAAATGTTGCAAATGCAGGAAGAATCCATGGGAGAAAGTAAGTAGTGAGACCTGCATGATCCTGCTCAGAAGGAAGAGTGTTCAGAGGCTTACCTCAAATGTCTCTACATTAATGCACAGAGAATTCAAATAAGAAAAATCAGAAGTTCAAGTGTAGTCACAGGTCTATGACACAATCAGAATGCCACAGACTTGGTGGGACAGCATGCTAGCCTGGCACACTGCCATGGATGGTTGGAGGCTGGGAAGACAGGCAGGGAAAAAGGGTGCAAGGGGGCTGTGCTCTACAAGAAAGCAGCTCCTTGGTTGTACAGAACATCAGGATGCAAACAGAGACACATCTTTTGGGAGGTTCTGGGTCACGATCAGAAAGAAGGTAATGCTAGGGATGTTGTGGTAGTCAGATTCAGACTGCTGACCAATGCGATGAAGTGGGTAAGGCTTTCTCTAAAGTCTCCTGATCTGGCTGGGGTCCTCACAGGGGGATTTTAATCCTGAAAGGTCAGTATTGTGCAAGCCATCCAGGAAGTCTGTAGGCGGCCTTGGTGACAATTTCCTAATGGAAATGCTGGAGGGGCTGACTAATGCTGTACCTCACCCACCCCTCACAAACAGCAAAGAACCAGGGGCAAATGTGGCCAGTGGGAGCTGCTCGGGCTGCAGTCCTCACAAAGTGATTGAGTTCAGGATCAGACCAAGGCTGGGAAACGAGCATCAGAGTTAGCACTCCGGAATTCGCTAAACTCTGGATTGTTCTGCGACTTGCTAGAATTCCCCCGATTTTCTCTGTTAGCAGTAAACGGAGTGTTGGTAATATCACTCCTTCCAGAGACAACTGGGACTAGTTGACCTCCAGAGGTCCCTTCCAAACAGTATTTCTACGACTCTGTTGTATCGTACTTTTTATTCACTACTACTTGCTAATACGGCACAATATTATCACTGCACAGACTCCTCCATTTTAAGTTCCTTATAGGCACAGAAAGGTAATGCCTGACTTTTCTGGTTCTTCAGGTCAAGTAGTTAAAAAAAAAAAATAAATATAGTGAAAGTCAAATACTATCATTAGGACCTCCCTTAGCTTCCTATCTAGAGAAATAATGTATAGAATTTCAAGTTCATTTCACTCGCACAGATTTATGGCACTGCTTCAGACCTTAAAATACAACCAGTAAGTGTACAAATTGGGTGAACAAACCACGTCAGGTCTCAGCATTAGTAAACAGTTGCCCCCACGATGCCCTGTTACTTAGAACTCTAATTCCCTGGTATCTGAAGAATTAGAATTTATTTGAAGAAGTCACCACTTGTAGCAAGACTTCTAAATAAAAATATACTGACTATTTCTTTAGAATTTCTGTCCTTCTTATCCATAATCCAAAATAGAGAAGATATCAAATTTAGTCATTAAATAAACTATTTGGTTACAAGACCACAGAAATTTTTTAAGCAATCAATTGAAACACTAGCTTTTGTGACAGAGCCAAAAGCAGTTAAAGTTACTAATCAGAAACAGAAGAGAAACAAATAATATTTTGGCTAGGAGTTTAAAAACACATTTTATAATAAAAACATCTGATATTACTACATAGCATGAATACAGTCTCAAAATTACAACTACCTTGCAAAAACTACAGGAGAGGTAAGGAGAATTTATGTGTATCACTTCACCTACTCAGCTATCAAGAGATCACAAAGTAAGCTAAAGCAGACCCAGTTACAAGTGACACCATATTGAAAAATCTATCTACAGGGGTTTTATTTTATACTTCTTTACTTCTTACTTTCTAGCCTTCCCAGCCCTGACTTCAAAGCTGTCCCCTTCCACTGCATTGTTTGCCCAAGTATCTAGAAAGAAGACATAATAAAACAGAAATTCACTTGCTACCATCATCAAGTGTTTTAGACTAAGCAAAGGTCCCATCTGGTTCCCAGTTTCCGAAACGTAGAAGAATTTTCCACTGTTCAATGGTGATAAGGTAAGCATAAAAAGAATTACTCAGTTGTGCAGAAAGCCTCTATCTGATCAAACTGGTAATCAGTCAAAAATTTCACTGAAACACAATTTAAGGTGCCAATATATGGGATTAGTTATAAGAAAAGGAATCGTGTGACTACTGAGTTCAGTTTCTTTCTGCAGTCTCCACACTCCACGCCATGAAACTTCCCTGCGGACCGAAAACAGTCACACGGAAACGACCACGCACAATGACCAAGTAAGTTGAGATATTCCTCAAGGCTTCCGGTCTGTAAAAACTGCTTATTCTTGATGCAGTAAGATTATTTGATCATATTCTTCATAAGTGTTAAGCTTTAGTAATAGAAACCACAGGTATTTACTGGCATCAGCATTCATCATGCACCTCCAGAGATAGCTATCTATCAAAAAAATGACAAAACAAAGGTAAAGATTTAGGACATGCCTGTTTTGTTAAGCCAACACCCTAATAACAGAGCAGTTGCTTTGAAGAGAAGAGCCATATTACTAATCACAAATTTAATAATGTACGTTAGGCTTTGAAAGCTCTTTACCAACACTACCTAATTAACCTACACAGACAAATCCCAACAAGATGAAGACGGTGGTTTGCAGGTGCAAGCCTGGAAAAAGTATGTAAGAACACTTCCAAAGCACTACTATTCAACAAATCTATTCATCGGTGAAGTGGCAGAAGCACAAGGGAAAATCTGAGTTTTCTTCAGGATGCAGAGAAATTCGTAAGGAGGATCAACAAAGAACGTCAAGAAGAGTCACTAGCATCCCGACTGCAAACGCTTCGTGTATACCTAATCCACAGGCATTCTGGGAATCATAGATTCCTATACCAGGGGAGAGTGGGTATACCGAGAGGTAGCTGGATGTATAGTATCTCTTCATTTCCACTTGATATCAAAGCAAAATATGAAGAGCTGTAATCACTACTTTATTTCCAGAAATGAAATTTAACTAAAGAGCTCTAGAGCAGAGCGCAGCTTAAGGAAGCTTCCCACAGTAAATAAAGCTTTTAAATGATGAAAAAATAACTGAAGAGAAGCATTTACTGCACATTTATATACATTCATTTCAGCCAATTGAATACAAGTTGACTTGTAGGCATAAGCCAAGTGATGAAGGTTAAGGGTCCTTTCTTGCTTTGCAGAAGGTAGAGCACATTTCCAAGCAGGTAGGTTTGTTAAAGCAGTTTCTTAGCTGCAATTCAGTTTCCAACATGTTTAAGGGCAAGAAAAGGTAAAATCTGGAATCACATACACCCATGTTACATGTTGCTCTTTAGGATAAATAGGGCAGAAGGAGGGGGGAAGTAGCTGCAGACTTGAGTACAAAGGGAAGAGAACCAAGAAGCCATCTCATGATTGAGAAAGAATGGAGAAAAGATAAGACACCAAGGCATGTACGCTTCTCCATGTAGACAGGCTTCGGCTGATGCACTCCACTCTTTGAAGCACTCTGAACCTGAAGTCCTTTGTACATAACCAGTAAAACCAGGGCAGAGGTACTAAACCCATTCAAGCAGATTAGTGAACTTAGACCAAAAGGGTAAGTGACTCACAAGAAAGCGATGTGGTGAGTCAAGGGCAAAAATGTGAATCGAATTCAGAAGTCTTGGAGACAAAAGCCCATTGCTCTAACCCTTGATCACACTGCCATGCTCAATTCTATATGGTTGTGCCCACTTCTGAACAACCAAAATGCCATGCCAGCACGGCTTGCTTTTTCCTGTGTTTGGTCTGCATGGCACAATGCTGGGGAACCCAAGCCAGTTTTGAACAAACCAGCTTAGAATGCATCCAAACAAACTCCACTGAACAGGATTTAACAACGCTGATGAAGTGTTTTGTCAATACATCTGTATTGTTTCTAGAATCCATGGGGCACTGTACTGTGCGGACAAGTTCAGCACCAAACAGTTCCACTTCAATCAATGGGCGCCTCATCTCAACAAGTGCTGGTTGCTTAATCACCAAACTGGGCATGAAAATGAAAAGGATTTGGGAAACGAGATATATTTTAAGAAAAGCGAGTTCTGAAAAAGTCATTTCAATCATATTTTCCAGTAATCTGGCAAAAAAAGCTATAACATATTAAATCTTGTTTTGGGAATGAGCAGTGCAGATGTTTTTTATCCAAACGCCCTGGAAACATAGCACACAAAATCTGGACAAGAATACCTGTGATGGAAAAAAAGTTGCCACAGGGTACACAGATGATTATTAAAAAATTCTGCAAATCCAGTCTTAGAGAACTATATGTTTTCTTTAATCGATTATGGTATTTTAGAAAACGGTTTAAAGCAATAAAAATTATAAAAATAAACTGAGCAATAACACAGGTACAAGAAATCTCATCCTCTCTGTTTTCAGAATGTTCCTCAAGATTAAGTAAGGAAATCTGGAAGTACTCACTTCCCCATTCAGGGATGTGTAATTATTTCACAGGTATTAAAGTCTCATAGCATCCCTGCAAGGCACATATGTTGCTATTCACAGATGAAGAAACTTAGGTGAACTTTGACTTAAGTAAGTGACTTGTTTAAGATTAAACAATGACTCACAGGCAGCTAAGAATACTCATTATGTCTCCTGACTTCTGATGCCATGTTAAGACTACAGACATCCTATAAATCCTCCTGCTATCTTCCATCTGTAGCAATAAAAGTAAAAATTGCAGACTAGAAGGACAAAACTATATTTTAATTTGAACAAAAAGGTTTTTTTCATTGCTAGAAGCAGCTAAAAATTCTGACAAGTCAGCTTAGAAAAACACACTTGGCATATGAAAAACGGTAGGATCGCATTACCTCAGTACTTCCTAGGGTTGATAAGCCTACACTTAGAGATTACTGTCTGCTCTTGGAAGATGCAATTTAACTGATAAAATTTCAGTATTTAAGACAGTGAGGGAAACCAAGGGAAGATGACGGCAAAAAGAATATGAAATCTTACCTAGCGTTTACAACAATTCATGCACACATACCACCTGCATAGAACTGATACTTCAGGCACTGAGTATCACTCCAGTTCCAACTGGATCTTGGCAGTCTATCTGCATCCTTTCTAAGAAAGGTATTATTCTGCTGTAGAAGATCAGACCAATGTCATATTCACAGATATCTACTCTGATAAGATTTGCACGTGTTAAGATCAAAATAACCAAACTGAAAATCAAAAAACCTTGAAAATGTTCCTTCACAATATGCACAATTTATATCACTACAAATAAAAAGATCAGTAGGATTTGGCATCCTTCCTCGCTTTGATGTGACCCAAAACACCATCAGGCCATCTAGACCTCTTGGCTTAACTTTCTGTTGGCTTGCTACAGAGTGCCAGCAAGTCAATGAAAGCTGCAGATTCTCACATTCTCTAAGAAACATACTTAATAATCCTAATCCTGTAAAACAGGCTAAAGGAAAAGAAGAAAGGAAAGAAAGAAAATAATTTCTAAACTGACTCTAACATTAAAGCAGCTCATTTCCTGCCTAATCTTTTAGACAAGAAGGTCATACAGTCAAGGCCATTTTAAGAGTACAGGCTGGATATTAAGCGTGCAAGGGCAGATTCTGCAGGTGGGCACATGCCCAGAGCCACCGCATGCTACTTGTGCAGTAGGTATTTCACACGCCCTTTAGGGATTTTTCAGATGACAATCTCAGCTCAGAACCAACACCTTAACAAAGCATGGAATTCAGAATCAGAGCAAAATGAAAAGCATGGATTTACCTCCCTTGCCCAGTTTTAACCTAGGCACAGCCTGCCAAGGATTAAAACAATAAAGAACCAGATAAAAGTTACAGCAGTTTGTTTAAGGTGCCAGTGCAAATGAAACGCTGTGATTTCTATCCTGCGATGGCATTTGCATGGTATTGTCCTTTTGCACACAATGGGCATATCTTATTTAAGCGCAGCTTCATTTCGGCACAGGATGCTGTCTCCTTAAACTTTAATCTATAAATTTAGAGCACAAGAAAAATTATTCTCCAGCCTAGATATTTTACACACATAGAGGAAAAAGAATTTTTTCTGCTTCTGCCATCTGTCTTTACATTGAACCCTTCTACTTCATATGTCTCATTCATTCCTTTGAGAGACAAATGCAGGACTCCAAAGGTGATACTAAGGTTCTTGATGTGAACTCTCCAAACTTACATCACGGGAAGTGGTCAAGTTCTTGCTGTTTTCCTCTCCTAGAAATGATTTCATACTGTGCATGATATTATCTTTTCGCTGTTGCCGAAATTTCTTCTCCTCATCACACAGAGCCATACAAAAATCAGTTGAAGAGCTATTATGCAAAACAGACAGGCTTTAACAAAAGGCATAATTCAAAACAGAATTAAAAATATCACCTAGGGAAATGAGTGGAAGTAAGAGTAAATTCCTCATTAACTTACATAAGATGAAATTAAACAAAATAAAATAAAATAATGATTATTCATGCGACACAATTGCATCAACTGATTCCATGGAGTGACGAACGCAAAGAACAATGGCACAATGCGTCTTTAAGACACGCATTTTATAGAGAAACCTCATTGTTCACATGCTAGTGAAAACCAAACACAAAATATGCAGCTTCTAGTGGTATATTAGGTGGTCTTAAAAAAAATTAAATTAAAACACAGCATGTGAGTTCACCACTCAAATACAATTGTAAATTTACAGTCTAGAAATTCAGTCTGTCCACTGAACAAAGAAATGCAATGAAAAATTTTCATACATTCCTACTAACATATACTCTTCTTAAGTTAGAGTTAAGGGAGGAGAGAGTAATTTTGACTACATATCTATTCAGTCTTACAATCAAAAACTGAATGGATCTCAGCACAAATTGTACTGGTTGGCCACAGGAAAATCTAAGCCTTTTTCTCTAGCTTTTTCCCCACCTTGTGTGATCAAAAATGTACAGAAGGCTGCATAAAGACCTCAACACTCTACTTAAATAAAAGCTACAACTTCAGCTCCCACTTCTCATTTCAGGTGCCAAGGCAGGTTAAACAATTTGAAGTGTTACCTCATTAGGACTAGTTAACTCACTGAGCTTGTATGTCGTTTAAAGGGTTTGCACTACAATACCTCCCAGTAGCACTGCCTCTAGCAGACGGCAGCGAGGAGGACTGTACAAACTCGTCCTGGTATCTGCCTCATTGGAATTCCCCTATTTACGAAGATGAGCTGAAAATGTTTGTGGATACTTCCACATGTTAGTTACAAGGCAGCATTTTTAAGAGTCCTTTATGAAAAACATACAATGGTGAAATGGATCTATTTAGGCACAGGTAACAATTCCTCAGATTCTTTAAAAACCTAATATGTAATAAAATAATGAGATTAGGGAAAAGGGAGATAAAGACTGCCTATAAGCAATGTTCTATGAAGGTATATATGATACCGTGAACAAGAGGTCCACGCAGAATCCAAAATCCACTCTGAGAATAGCAGAGTAGGCTTTGATCAGATCCTTTTGTTTAACATATTTCAAAGCCTACTGCCTTAGAGCAGTAAGACACAGCCAAGTATCTTCTGTTCATTTAATGTCAGAGATATGAAATACTTGTAATGTACAAGCCCTGGAAGGTTTAGGGGTGGTCTCAAGGACCACCCACATATGCATGTTCACTAGTACAAAATCATGAGGAGAAATCATCCCTGGGGGATGTTTGTCAGTCTCCGGAGTCATTATGAAAGAGTTCTACATTTACAGTTACAGTGCTCAGCACTCCTATTTATAGTTACAGACAAAAAACAACTCTTTAAATGCCTTGTTCTCAGTCATTCATATTTAGACTTAAAAAAGATAAGTTTTCTGATTATGCCTCAAGGTGATTTTTGGTCTTTCACCTAGATCAGCTAGGAAAGAAGGAGAAAGACAGCTAGAGAGGAAAACAAAAAAGGTAGGCATTTGCTTAGCATTATACATGGTGAATTCCTGGTCCTACTGAGATCTTCACCTTTGACTTCAGTACTGCATGCTATTAACATTCAAACACATTTCAGGGGCAGCTCTGTAAAGAGTATCCATATATGCTGCAAGTTAACGTGAGATGCAAAGTTACCGAAGAAGGTAAAATAATGAGGATAGCAGCTGAACCTGATGTCTATGCGTTTATTAGAGAAAAAGCCCTTGAAAAGGAAAGGACTTAACATAAACCAGGATGCGAAATTCATATATGATGGCCTCGTTCCTGCAAACGTTTGGAAAGGGCACACCTACTAGTACAAGTAACGGTGTTTAAGTCAATAATAGAATTACAGTGTAAAAATAACCCTCAACTTTAAAATCTCCTGACTTTACAGTACTTGGTATTTCTGTGTTAAAACAAGGAATTCTTGTACTCTACCTGACATGTTTTTAAGAAAATTCTAACAAATAGAGTAAAAGAAAAAACATCTTTACTGCTCATACATTTTCCACCTCTTTTTTTCTTTTAAATATGAGATACTTACCACACTTCAAGAGACAATTCCAAAGTCATTTCTGTGACCTAAACAAGAAATATTTAAATATTGTTATACCACTTACGGAGGGAAAAAACCACAAATACACCTGGAACATAAACTATCACTGTCAGAATTTTTCTTTAAATCACATTTTTTAAAAAGGAGGACATTTCTCAAATAAATGAATGAGTTTCTTTTCTATGTAACTTTTTTTAAAACAAAGCACACAATGTGATTCCAAAATACACCACTAGCAATGAATAGAGTAGAAAATGCTGATAGGTGCTGCTAGGTCCTGACTCATTCCTCAGATCCCATTGTCTTGGCTTTCTTCCACTGACAATCCCGGTGCTATTCATTTTTGGCCTGAAGGGATCTAATCGTCTTCACACATTTATGATCCTTTGTTTCTACTGCCAGCCACAGTCTATCTGCCACTTGCTTCCCAGTTCACTGCGTAAACGTCATACTCAACTTGTATCTGAAACAAAGACTTGTAAGGGAATGACTGCTCTGTGTTCTACATGAGTAACCAAGTGCCTTTCTGCAGTTAAACATGTTTAAATTATCAATGAGGAAGAGTGAGCGCTTACAAGTTTCTGAAAGATGCAAGGAAACTAGTAAATGTCACTATATAATGATTTCACTTGCAGACCACATAGAACTATCTGACCCGTAAGCTATGGGTTAGTCTCCTCTACCTTTCACAGAGCACTTAAAGAGGTTGCCTGCAGGTAAAAGGTTAAAAAATGATGGTTGAAGCACCAATTCCACGTTAGCCAAAATCCAAGCGTACAAGGTTGCTAGAACTAAGAATGGACAAGCATTTTCATCTCCCCAAGCGCCCTCATATGCAACGGCCACCAACTCATCGGTACAGCCTTGTAGGAGTGTAATAGACTCATGCACAGTGTCTTCTTTCACTCTGCCTCTAGCTATAAATGGATCATCTTCCTCTTTTGTGGTATGTGCTCACTAGGAATGGAGCTAGAGCACCTCAGACCGAATGTTTGCTTGACACTTATACAAAGTAGTTAAGGATACGGAAGTGCAAAGCTGCCTCTGGCCTCCCACATCTCGCGTACCTGCTGACGCGCCAGGTAAAACCTGGCACTCCAGTCCTGCCCTCTGAAACGGGAATTGTAAATGAGGTAGCGTATTAACAGGGTGGTGGGAGAAAGAAAAGGTGAAGAAATAGCAAGGAGAGAACATGAAGAAACAAAATGAAGAGTCATTTACGGAAATACTTCAAAGACAGAGTAGTAATTACATTATTCCAGCACCTGATATTACTAATTTAGAAAGCACTTCAGAAACCACACAGCGATCCAGTGGTTGAAAAAAATGTATGCACACAGTATGAAATATTTCCTTGAAGTGTTCCACAAAGAAATACCCTGCCACCTTCTATACTGTATACAGACTGCCACAGAAATCTCAGCAGTACCCGTTGTGTACACAAATTGTCTACATTAGGCTCAACCTGACTTGAAGTTCCCTTACTACTTGCTTATAAATTTCACAGCGTATTTGGCTTTTCTCACTGATTTTTTCCCCCTATGTTCTCTACCAAGCTTTCCTGAGTGCTGATGGGAAGTCAGAGCATACCTGTCATGTGGGAAGGCCTTATATTATTGGCATGAGCTTTGTAAACTTTGTTTTTAAAATTTATTCGTCAGCTCTTTCACACTACCTCACCTCGTGCCTGGCAGAACCAGGCATCTGCTGTCAGTCCACACTCTGGAAGCCCAAAAGTTACTGAAGCACTTAGTGAAATAAATATGCAGAAACTTCAAAAAACGCAGTAACTTTAAAAACAAAAAAAAACAAGGAGGGTATCAAAATTCCAACTGCCCTAAGGCTATGTCTAATTAAACACTAAATCTTACACATGAAACTCTCTGATTTCCAATACATAAGCCTTAACCAGTTATTTGCTGTAACCACACTTCTAAAGTTATATCACATGGAAAACAGCAGAGCAGTCACAAATCCAGACCTCTGATCACATAATAAACCACAGCCCAAAACAGAAATGCAGACAGTATTTATACATATAGTATATGCATACAATATATATACATATAAAGATAACCAGACGTGATGGATATAATTACAAGTACTGAATAATGTTCAGAATGGCCTGTGATATGTTACTCTAATAAACAACGGTATTTTAATAAGTGCAGAACAAGTTCAATTACACACAGATTTAACAACAATTTCCAGGAGTTACCGTGCAGTCAGACAATCCCTGTTAAACTGACTCCATCTGTTTTGTATACTTGTTTAAAGAGAATAACCCTATTAATGCTTTATTGCATGTTAACTAGGGCTGTGTTAGAACAAGCCATTTACTGAAAGTGAAACATATAATAATGAAAGAATTTCCGCTAGCTTTCTGGAAGCCACAGGCATCAGCAGTAGAGGGTAATATACTGACCAGCAAACTCTGCGTAACTTCTCGTGCTAACGAAGGCCGTTAAACTAAATTGAATCAAGTAGTGCAGACAAAGGTTTAGCAAGTGAAAGTTTGAAACTGGATTTTTAAAGAGGATTCTCGTAGCAGGGACACTAAGGCATTCAGTGGCACCATTTTTTTTAATCCTCCTCTCAGCAGGACTGTGAGAAGATAAATACAGTGCCTTTAGGCCAGCGCTCTGTGTTTAACCACCGGCAACAGTGAATGCTTAGAAAATGAGCTTCACACCAGGGTATGCAGAGAACAACCCTCACCTGAGATAGCCCCTCCCGTGCCCCCAAATATTCGGCTATTTCCTGACTGAAAGTCTGCCAACCTTACCCCCTTCAGGATATATTCTCATCCCTTCTTGATTTCAAAACTTAGCTCTATATTAAGAAAACACATACGTATGTACTGAGTAGGCTGATGGGATCAGAAATAGTCTCGGATTTCCTTTCATCTAGGAACGTGTATTTCTTATGAATATCAAGAGCAGGCCAAATGTTTGTCTTATGCTTCAAAAAAATAACTGAGGGAATACTCTAGTAACATCAGACTCAGTGAGAGTCCTTAGGACACATCACGTAGCTTTTAAAAGTACCATCCTCTATTGATTTGTGAAGAAGCTTTATCTAACCAGAATGTGGCACATATAAAATTCAGACATCATATAAAATTCAGATAAAGGACTGAAACAAGTGCGTCCTGGTCTATACAATAGTTTAGGTCTCTCAGTTCAGGTGCTCTTTTAAGAACTTCCCATCACGTTCAAAGCTTCACCAACAAAGGCAAAGCCATGAATGTTGCAACTTACATCATTGAAAGTTAACTGGACCTCCTTCTTCTCTCCCACTTTCAGAGAAGATATAGGAAATGTGGATGTGCCAAGAGTCTCATCCATAACGTAGTTGGCATCCATCAAAGTAACCTAGAAAAGATACATGGGTATTCACAATTCTACTTCGATAAATCCCTTTTTAATTCTATACAGCCTATGCCTAAAGTAAAAGAAAAAAATTATGTGGAAAAGAAATAGGCCTAACCCAACCCAGTCAACAGCCAGTGCCAAAAGACATATTCTTTAAAACAGGATAAGGTCATGTATAGTGTGGATGGTACCTTCAAGGCAATCAATTGCATGAGTACAACAGTATCATTTACAAAGGGTTTTTTATTTGAGCACCTTTCTGTCAGCAAATCTCACCATCTTTCTGAGCAGACATAATAACTTCAAATTACACATACAAAACATACAATTGCTTCAAATTTCCAGTTAGTAAAACTCCTCTGTGGAGAAACACAGTTTTAAATGTGATATGCCAAAAAAACATGCAGCAACTTTTCAGTGAAGATGGAATCCATACATCCTAGCCTTCTATCTACAGACCAAGATATTTATAGCAATGATTTGGCAAAATACGCAGCATTCCGAACTACACAAAGCTTTTCTCTGTATCCAGCCAGACCTTCAAGTCTCTTCTCATATTCTCCATGTCAGAGCATATACCTTTTCAAAATGTGATACTACCCAAAGATGTATGTGGATACTGCAGAACACTGTTCAGTGCTTTTGCTCTAATCCCTGTGGGTCTACATCTAGCAGTCTTCTTTCTCAGTGGCAGCCTTCCAAGTTCTCAAGTAAGATAGTCAGAATTTCAAATTACCATTTACATGGTTTCCATTAAATGAGTTCTCCAAACTCATTTGGCTTACAATTTTTTTCCACTTTGTGGAATTGTATCTTCTAAAATGTCATGTGTTTGCAGCTTGGATCATATCTTTTGCATAAAACAAATGGAATTAAGATACAACCACTTGAATAACTAGTTGCTACATCTGGGTTCAGCCTCTTCTCAGCTATAAAGAATCTTCTTCATCCTGTGCCACAAGCAACCCTTTGAAACGATGAACTGTATTTCAGGACAGAACTCATTATTTTACTGACACCTATATTGTTTTGTTTCCTTGCAGAACTTTATGCTTATTGCTGTAATCTCTGAGGGCTGTCTTTTAAAACCAATAGCAATAGCAAAAACTTCTTAATGAGATTGTGGAGAGCTTCTTACACACTTCAGAGTTAAAACTGCGCTTGAGATAGAGTTAAAGATTTAGATTAGAATAATCTGAAGAGTCGAGAGGATTGTGGAGTCTGTGTGAGCCTGGGAATTCATACAGAGGTTTTGGGTGGGGAGGTGGTTTCACAGATTTGAGTTCTGACATTGCACTCCATGCAGAATCCAAAGGCTCTGCCAGGCACTGCGTGCATGTACAACAGCAGAACACAAACACCAGTTTTAACCTAAAGACTTTACTTTTCATGGTGAAGAGAATGTTTACCCTGAACAACACATATACGTATATGCAAACACACGTGTGAAGCAGGTCCACAATTAACATGCTTTCACCAGCTCTTTGCAGGCAATTTTAATGGAATTTTATAGCATGTGTCTAAGACAACAGCAACAGCCTTTAGCTATTTCCAAATTCTACTTATAATCAATTTTTTTGTGTTCTGTTACAGGAGACCAGGACTCGCAGAATCTGGCAGTATGCTATGGCCATACTGTGCTGGAAATCAGTAGCGTGCCAGTTTATAAAATCCTGTACTCTATAACGACTGTGCAAAACCGCACTAAAAACTGGGAAACATCTTACAAAATGTTACTCAACTTACAAAAGATGTTTTAGTAACTGGGAGTTCTCACCCTGGTGGGAAATGAGCTAATCACATTGTTACCACAGAAGGAAGTGAATGGCCCAGGCATCCACATAGCCAAAAATATCTGAGATCATGTAACAGTAAGAAATTAATGGCTTGCCAGCATCTCAACTTCTTCACATCAGAATGCATAAAGACACAGAGTATAAGAAGTGGTACTGTTCCCGAGAAGGAAGCAGGTAAGCCATTGGCAACCGCTGTTTGTGACTTTAATAATTTATCCTTTAAAAATCCTTGAACCAAATTTTGTACTCCACAAATTCATACACTACTAGAGAAGCTGCCTAAGTATAATTACAAGCAGAATCTGACCCAGTCTTTATACCAAGGGACTATATTTTAACTATTATTTGCTGCTCCTCAGTTTACCATTCCACTCATCTTTTGAAGATCATGAGAGCTACTGTAGATCCCATCTATTATTTAGCCAGCTGTAGCTCCTGCAAATCTTCCAAAAAACGTACAGGATCTGCAAAGAGACAGGTAAAACTCTCTGCCCCAGGACTTCTCTTAGAATCCACAAAGGTGATATCAGGCAAAACTGAAACAACTTTTAATTCCCAGATGGCGACAAAGGCAGGGTCATAAACCCAAGTTCTTCTTTTCTTCTTCCTATTTCCACAAGTACTTTCTCACAAAGAAGCCAGAATGACTCCACTCCTCTTTCTAATACCTGATATCTATTTGCCTGACTTGTTATCAGAAAGCAAGAACTACGTTAGAGATTTCAAACTTTTGTCAAGTTTCACGCAGCCAGTTTGCATGTCTATGACCAAAACATTTAGTAAGAATTGACTCAGGTGACTGTTGCACCTGACCAGCTGGTGGTAGCTATTTTGTGTAATCCATGTTCTGCAAAGCTGTAGTGAAGTTCTTGAGAATTCTCCAGTATTGTTGCCTCTCGTGCAGGATGCATATGAGAGTTCTTCAGGCTCCATTGAACTGATCATGGGACTCTTCTTCCCCAAACTGCAGAACCTACCCCTCTCCTCAGGAACACAGGGAGCCTTGTAGGAAGCACAATTCAATTTTCAGATCTTCAAACAGTTTAGCCCTAACAGACTATGGTTACTAGCCCAATGAAAAGCTTCACAGACTTTAGTCTCTGTCACAGAATCACACAATGGTCGGGGTTGGAAGGGACCTCTAGAAATCACCCAGTCCAACCCCCTGCCAGACCAGGGTCACCCACAGCAGGTTGCACAGGATCGCATCCAGGCAGGTTTTGAATATCTCCAGAGGAGACTCCGCAACCTCTCTGGGCAGCCTGTGTCAGTGCTCTGCCACCCTCAGAGTACAGAAGTTCTTCCTCATATTCAGATGAAGCTTCCTGTGTTTCAGTTTGTGCCCGGTGCTCCTTAACCTGTCGCTGGGCACCACCGAAAATACTCTGACCCCATCCCCTTGACACCCGCCCTTAAGGTATTTATAAGCATTGATCAGATCCCCTCTCAGTCTTCTCTTCTCCAGGCTGAACAGACCCAGCTCTCTCAGCCTTTCCTCATAAGGGAGATGCTCCAGACCCGTCATCATCTTTGCTGCTCTCTGTTGGACTCTCTCCAGTAGTTCCTTGTCTTTCTTGAACTGGGGAGCCCAGAACTGGACCCAGCACTCCAGGTGTGGCCTCTCTAAGGCAGAGTTGAGGAGGAGGAGAACCTCCCTCGACCTGCTGACCACACTCTCCCTAACGCACCCCAAGGTACCATTGGCCTTCTTGACTCCGAGGGCACATTGCTGGCTCGTGGTCAACTTGTTGTCCACCAGGACTCCCATGTTCTTCTCCGCTGAGCTGCTCTCCATCAGGTCTAGTCCCAGCGTGTACTGGTGCATGGGGTTATTCCCCCCTAGGTGCAGGACCCTACACTTGCCCTTGTTGAACTTCATCAGGTTCCCCTCTGCCCAACTCTCCAGCCTGGCCAGGTCTTGCCGAATGGCAGCGCAGCCTTCTGGTGTATCAACTGGTGTCCCAGTTGGCCAATTTAGACTGCAACTCCATAAGCTTGAGTCAGAAGACTTCACATGTTAGGGCCATCCCCTACGAAGAAGCAACCTAACAAAGGACTATAGACGATCTTAAATGCTTGCCGTGCTCACTTATAAAATAGCTACACTTAACACACCTTCTGTACACAACCCAGAAAGGCCTAACATACTGAGACTTAATGGTGGCTTGGTCAACAAGCCTGCATATGGAATAAGAGTACCCAAAACATCACTGGGTGGGCTACTCAGCCTTTGGCTCCAGGCATGGAGGAGACAGCAGAACCATGTGTCTGTTTTCTTTCTCCTCAGGGAGAAGCAGAGAATGGGCAGAGACTTGACTTTGCCCCCACCTATTCACTGTCCATAACATTTAAATCAGTGTAAGAAGCATGGAGAGAATAATTTATGGCTGATGTGAAGAATAGTAAGCTATTAGCCCTCAGGAGCAATCTGAGCGATGGCTCAAGAGGCATATCTTATAATGACTCTCAAGGCTACTCCTTGAATAATACAATTTATACAATACCTCTTGCTTAGCACCATGCCTGAAGGCAAAATCCAGCATTTAATGTTTTAAAAGAAGTTGTAATCTTGAGACAACAGATGCCATACTCATACAAGCTACTGTTAAAATAACATTCCAGACATGTACACTTCCATTTTCACAGATGCAGCTCAGGCATGTGATTTACCTCAAGAATATTCTCTTGATTGGGGTCCAAAATGAACTCAAAGGTCTCGTTCCACACGGGATTCACATCGTTATTGAAATGTCTCGTTCTCTTCCTGCAATCAGGGGCGGATGGGATGAACAGCTCCACATAAGGATCTGGAGTATCAACTACAGAGAAAAATAGTTGTTCAAGTTAGGTAAAACTCCAGTTTGAGTTGTAATAATCCATACAATTACGTGAAACCACAGATCACCTCATGGTCTATGACAGAAAAGTATTCAACTATATAAATGGCACAAATATAACGACATGAATGATACAATGATATTAACAATCTCCCAAAAAGAAACAGACATTATGCTTTTAAGAGGGGAAGAAAAAAGCCTTGAACAAACAGAACAGCCCCAGAACAAACATGGACTGATTCAAGTTTATTGGAAATACGCATACTTCTACCAGGTAATTGAAACTTTTTAAAAAAGCTATTTTTCTGTCCAATGAGGTTTTTTCTGTCCAATGAGAATTTTTTTCTGTTGAATTGGGCCAAGGTTGATGCAGTCCTTCACAGATTTCTCTAAAACATTGCTCAGATGCTTCACAGGAGAGCATGGGAAGTTATTCCTGTGGTTTTGGCAATCATGAAAAGTCACCTGTTCTGCTGTGGTGAAATGCCTACAACTTTCCAGCATCCTCTCTTCAAAGTTTGTCCTCCACTTTAGTGAAACATTTTCAAGCAAATACAATACCCACCACAAACAAGAATCCTTTCCTTAAAGGTTTCTTTTTGAAAGAGATTAAAATCTATCACTAGGAAAAACAGGTCTGAACATTCCTCCTTGTACACACTTTAGGTCTAAAGATACTTTTTTCAACAAAGCCAAGTGTTTTCAGAGACCTTTGGATTTCAATAAAATGTTATCAGTGAGATTGCTGAGGTCCAGAACCACACGATCATTTCACCTAGGAGAAGGAGGCAAGGAGCAAAACAAAAAAGTTTGATACGTTCAAATGGGGATCAATCATCTTTTTGAAAAAAATGTAACCAACCAACCAACAAAAGGCTTTTTGAAACCACTCAGGAGATTCTGTATGTGTAGCAGGGCAGAATAGAATCAAAACTGAAAACATTTGGCCTCCCACCAATTCTAGGGGGGAGCACCAGCCAGATGTAATGCGCCTTCTGATCCCATCGCCAAACATAAAAGATACTGAGCTTACCCATAAAGTACTTCAAATATCTCTGGAGACGCAGAACACCATGCCAGGGTCATGCTTTGAATTAAGTATTCCTCTAGCCAGGAAAACTTTAGGGACAGTAAACAAACCCTCTCCTAAACTCAGGCACCCTCAATTAAAATTCTGTATGTAAATAGACTTTGTGATTCAAAGATTTCACTGTGTGAGAATTTCCTTGGACTGCTACAACACTCCCCAGAACTACTTAGGGAGTTTTACACTCTGCTCCATATCTGTGGGGCTTAGCTGATTGCTACAGTTTGGCAGGTCACACTGCTACCTGCATAATTAACAAGCAGCTATTTAAAGCTGGGTATCAGTGTGGAAAGCTTTTAAATAGCAATCTTTATTAGCTCCTAAGAATTTATGTCTGATCTTGTCTCTTATTTAAAGTCAGGGGAACAGGGGGACCAACCCACAAGTGTTTTTTAAATCTGTTTTCTCACTGGCAGATGTAACTAATTGCCAACTTTTACTGAATACATTAGCTCCCTTGAATTACTACACAAACTTGTGCCAGGAAAAAGGGAATCAAGGCCCCTTGAAACTAAACAGCAAATTATCTCCTGAAATCAGAAGTGACAAGATCTCAGGTGGTGAGTCTGGTTACCGAGCACTACTTTGGCAATAAACACTAGAGACTTGCTCTATCAAGAGGCTGAACTTGCCTCTTGGTTTCTAAAGCTTAGTTTTTAACCAAAATACCGGTGCTGAACAGTGTTTTGGACAAAACGACAATGCTTGCCCTTCCGTTCAATTTTTTATGTGATCAGCCCATATACAATTTGCACAACTCTAATTTTTTTTTCTTTTAAATGCAAACAGCAAATGGTTTCCCAGCTGTATTCAAAATCCCAAAGCATGTGGAAACCCCATACCATTGCACAGCTGGCATGCAGATGCCATTACTAACTTCCTATCAGACAGACTCCAAATAAGTGTTGAAACAGAAACTAAACCTAAGGCACGGAACAACTAAACTTAGAAAAATCAGTCTTCGTAACTCAATACTGCCAGCCACCCCCTCACTCCCTGCCTTTATTACCTTTTTTAACCCGAGGCAAAGCGTTAATCATCTGCCCTTTCATGTTTGAAAGTTTATTTTGTGCTATTTTCAATTAAGAAAATGAAAATCTACCCGTTTACAACTTCCTTCTTTGGATGAAGAGGAAAAATACTGGAAGACCATGTGCTCTGATTAAGATACTGCTATCAGCTATACTATATTAATCAAAATCTTACTCCTTATTATTGGTTGAGGACCAAAAACTAGCTACCAGCAACCTGGCAAGTAACCCAGAAGTATTCACTTCATCTATTTCAAAACGTTATAAAGTTATCAAACGCAGATAAAACAGACAGAATGTGTATCCTTCTGCATGGATGTATTTATTTCTCTGTGTGTTTTTGCTAGCTGATTTACCAGGTAAGTTTTTCAAAAAAAACCAATCTGAAAATGTAAGTGAAAAGTAGCTTGATCACCACTACTATCTATATTTTGATTTTAAGAGGAAGCATCTTTATGAAATGGTTTGTGGGTCAAAAGCTGATGTTTTGAGAGTGTAATGAATACAAGAGAATTATCCATGCAGAGGCAAGACTGTCGTGGAATTGCTCTTTTATTTTAGTAGCCTACTTGAAATATCAACCACGGACTTTTGAAAAGAAGCGATATGTAAGAATTTGTACTTCTTCCTCAGGACAATTCTAAAGAAAACAAAGTTTCCATACAGCTCAGCTAGGCTCTGGGCTAATCTTTGTGCTAGCATTCTCTCATGACTCCTCCATAATTTGTGGGCTAGCTATCTGCATTGCCTCTCGACTTTTTAATGGAGGTAAAGTTTGGAAGCTTTGCAAATGAACACATGCACTACCATAAGTCAGGGACCGTATGGTATGATTCCATATTCCTCTCTTCTCGGCACTCTGACTACTTACAGTAAGTGCCTCAACATATGCATCCAACTAAAATATCATACTTCTCCCAGAGTCAAAGAGCTTCATAGATAATGGCAAAGATAACGGTCTGGAATAGAGGGACCAGACTCCAATAGTATTTCTCAGGAAAAAAAACGAATATGAACTGACAACTAAGTACAAGCGTATCTAAAACCCCACCTTTACACTAAAAAAATAAAACTAAGAGTTTCAGCATTGATCTCAATGGAACCAACAGAGGGTCCTGCAATTAGCAGCTTATAGCTAGATGAGTTATAAGGCTAATTAACAAAATGTTCATAATAATCTTTTGTAAGATTTACAGCATTCACCAAAGCTCCAGGGGCTGAAGACAGATATGCAATAACAAAAGCAGAGTCAGCATCTAAACTGTTATTTTTAAACACAGTGGCTTAAGAAATGGCTGAGAGGTAGGAAGTAAGGATTCAATGACTTTTCCTCATTTGCTTTATCTCCTGGTTAAGTAATTGCTATAGAATTCTATCTCTAAATTACATCGTGAATCATGAAGTGAAACACACAATGGACAGTAATTAGGATCAATCATTTTCATATTAAAAATGAGTAACACTTCAAGCAATCTGTCTGTTAAAGAAACCTGTAAGATCTTCTACAACTGGAAACCATTTGATCTTATGTTACTAATTTGGTGAGATGACTGTCATCAGGCCCCCATATTAATATAATTAATATTTCAGACATATAATTAATACTTCAGTCATTCCAATTTCTATTATTTCAACAGCACAACAGACATAAAGAAACTATAGAAAGCCTGTTCAAACATAAAATACCAAGGATGATGCCACTACCACCATACATTAAAATTTCTCTCATTTGCCCAACAAAAGCTGAAAGAAACACAAAGTTTTTGAAGTATTCCAAAATCTGGTTTGCTACAAAAAAATTCTGCACTATAAGAATTTGTCTTTTTTTTTTCCCACACAAGCATGTTATAAACACTTGTGATCATAATGGATATTAAATAAAACCATATTAACTTTAATTTCAGTTAATATATGCATCACCATTATAGAAAGTAAATCTGCATCCAGATTTTTTGGACCCATGATCACCAGGTACCATGTTTATGCAATTACAGGAACATTCCAGCAAGTACATGGCAGAACTTCCTTAAAGAACTATGTTAGTTTGGTTCATTGGGAGTTTTTTGCCTTCTGGTTAACCAACATCCTCCACCATTAAGTGCAACTCTATCCATAAAATCTTACTAGGTCACAAATGACCATTTCTGTCCACTTTCCACTATTTTTGTGGCTTACTGTACTATCGTACAACTGGGTTAACACAAAGTTACATGCAGCTGAGTGGCTTGACTGAGGCCAAGCTAGTAACAGGAATTGCTGGACTACTTTCCTCTACTCCAGGGGGAGGGAAGCTAAAAAACGCCAGCTGTGCCTTATGCACAAGTGGTTCTGGCTGGGGAAGGGAGTTCAAGCAGGCTGTGCAGGGTACAGTCCCTGCTGCCTGGCTGCAGGGCTCCTCTGAATTTTACGGAAGTTATCAAACCTACTGTTTCTCTAGAGAAATCCGAAGCAGGGGGCACAAAGGTTGAACATTAACTGGTATCAATCATAGTAAACCAGCACGGCACGAGCTACGTGAATCTCTTCCTAGGCCAGAACCACAGTTTTGACGTCTGTTTGAAAATAATAACTGAATTTTTAGTCAAATAGTGAATTTTATGGGGCTCGCTGGACAATATGCTTCGCAGTGGCACAGAAATATGATTTGGTCTCTCTGCCACAGTCAGGTGAAAATGTAATGAATTTTAAAATCATGGGTTTTCCCAGTTTAATGTGATTTTCCAGCTTTAAAAAAGGGAATTCTTAAAAACAGTACTTACCAATAATTGTCAAATATCAGTAAATCCCAAATAATTAATGCTTCCCAAATAACATATTAACAAACATACGAATTATTCAATTTGGCTTACCCTTGCTCTGCTGTACACTAGTGAAAGGACAGACTAACACAAGGGCCTAAAAAAAGATGTCTCCTGTGTTCAGCAGAACACAGGCACCAGTAATTGATTAATTAACTCGATATCAGACAGACAAGGAGGAATGGAAAAAACACAGAGTCACAAGGTCCCCCCATACAGCAGCCAGCAATGCTACCTGGCTGTGGGACGGCATGGAGGAGACAGTAAACAGTCCGAGCAGGCTGCTGGGTGCTCAGGGTAAGATTAGGTGTGCCCTCCCTGCCGATTCACAGGCAACAAACGAGTACATACAGTCGTTCCTGCAGAGGCTGGTGGTGTGATTTTGGAAAACAAGAAGTTCTGCTGCTGCCTGAAGAGGTGGAGCCAAGGAATGCCAGGAGCAGAACTGGCTTGTGTCAGGCTGCCACATACAAAAGCATCTTGTCACCCTCTTGGGTAATCTTTGTGTTAAAAACTACCGCCGTCACACAATCACAAGCCCTCCATTCAATACCATAAAACACCGCAGCAGCTAACAGCAACAAGGTCAAACTTTTGATCTGTCTTTTCTGATTTGTTCTGAATTTCCATTTTCAAAGAGGACTGTAGCTGAGTCCGCTATGAATTCAGGCTTCCCATTCATATGAAGCAGATATTTCTGAGAGTCTTCAAAGAGACAAACTCATAGTCTAGCAGTAATACAGATGTTAGACTAAGAGTCTGGAGACATGTCAGAGGGCCACAGGGAACCTAAAATAACCAGGAGTACACATAGAGATTGCCAGTAAGGGGTCCCAAGGAGGAGGTGATAGGTCATTTGCTACCCGTGTTTAAGGTAGTACAGGGAATGCCAGGGCTTTTGGCCTTCATCTTCAAGAGGGATTTTGCAAAGGGGATGATGCAGTGCGAGATTTCATGAGCGGAAGGTGACTACAAATGAAGTAAGGCAGCTCCTAAAGCAGCATCTATGCTATGAGAAATCCTGTGATTGGGCAATACGTTTATTAGAGATTATTTGTGCCTTTTATTACAGTGCTTTTCATCTCCGGCATTACTTAACTGAAGGAAAGAACTGAACTCCCAGCACAGGCACTGCACTACCACCCAGTTTACTGGAGTGGGACACAAAACAGCGGTTTTGCTGATCCAGCCTTGAAAGGAAAAAAAAAAACAACAAACCACCACATAAACTTGAACACTTTGTAGGTTCAAACCAAATCTGTAGAAGTGTCAACACCAAAAAATACTAACTTCTCTAGGTTATCTGTAGTCCCCTTTGCAGATAGTCAGCAGTGAAAAGTGACTAAAACATTAGCTTGCAATAGCCCAGAGAAAAATCTGTTTTTCTAGCAGTGTGCCAGAATCTAAGGGGGTTGGGGTTTTTTTAAATTAATTTAAATGCCTAGTTCTTAAGAGCTTTTTCAGTGTTAAACTTGTGAAACGCCTCACTCCACCAACAAAGACACAAGCAGGAGAGAAGGAACAGGTGGCGTGGCTGCCTACTTTAGCCGTGACTGTGGGTCCACAGTAATGCCAGACCTGGGCAGTGATTATTTGGTCTAGAGTAGATTCAGGCACATCATCACATTCCTGGTAAATTACTCAAAACCCACAGTATGACTTTTATTCTAGATTTATGTTAGTTGATGGAGTATAGATTATTCCTAGTCTGGTATAAAGTCTGCTAATACTAATTTAAACTGGCAACGTTTTCTGAATCCGCAGAACAAGTTTACACTGGATCTGTGTTTGGTGTCATGAGGCTTTAGAGGTTTTGGTCGTCTACCAGGAGCCCTAGAGCTTGATTTACTGTATTGCTGAAATGCAGCCTCCAGGCCTTTGAGCGAGAAAAGGTTCTTCCTTTGAGTTTTTAATTCAGACAATTGTCAGGAACATTTTAAAAACCTGGAGCTGTCCTAACTGGGTAGAACCGTAGCTAAGTTTAGGCTCAGGCTGGCTACGTAAACATCACACCTTAGTAAAATCATCATCATTGCTACGGCAAGCAATTACAGGAAACTCAAAAATAAAGTGACACCTGCCCCAATTGTTTCTGTCCCAACCTCGCTGCCCAGTCAGGTGAGTACAGGCATTTCAATTACAGGACCAAAGAATGGATGGCAAAACACTTCGTCAGAAGAGCGTATGCACACCGATGTTAACAGGTCCATAAAGGGAAAGGGATGAGTGTGCATGCGAGTTAATCCAGCCAACTAAGCACGGCACAACCTAGCATTAAGCAGACATTCCCTGTATTTCAACTGTCCTGTAACACTGTTGGCTGCATGCTTTGATAGAGCGCAGTTTTTAGTGACAGGCTTTACAAAGGCGTTCCTTTCTGTAGTGATGAAGATGAGGAAGGTTGATGATTTTTCTTCCTCCCTTTCAGAACAGGTTCAGTCAGAAACACATAAATGACCATATTTATCTATTTGTAAGAACTTTTCTTGGATACAGACTGATACATGGGACAGCATCCTGCAAAATGTGGGACAGTAACCAGAAGATGCTTCAAATCACACTTTTAAAGAACCAATTTCAAAACAAATTAAGTCTTCTTCATGCAGTAGACAGCAACCTGCAGAACTCCTTATCAAAGGAGCTGCGGATGAGAAGACTTACGTGGATTCAAGGAAAACCAGTGAAGTTTATGCCAGAGAAACTCAGTGAGGGCTACTAATTACATCAGAAGCACATCCAGCTCAGGGAGTCCCTTACTGAAGACAGCTGAGTGCTTGGCAAGGATCAGAGGAAAGGATCACACTCTTACCCTGCTCACATTTTTCCTTTGTATCTGACTATGACTGATGTTCTTCCTGATTCTCCCTTAGGATCAGGCATTAGCCCAACTGTAACACAACTTCAAAGCCCGCCCTGGGAAGGGGGATGAGAAGGAAAAGAAAAGAAATCAGGAAGAAATACAATTATTATAGAGGACAAATGGAATAAAAGGAGGGAGACACCTCCTAAACAGAGAGAGTGAAAGGCTCAAACTGGAGAAACAGTAGTGTCCACAAGTCCCTGGAGGAAAGCCCTACCACAAAGTTCTGCCTGGAGACATGACAGCACATGAAAGAGAAACAGTTCCCAGTCACCATCAAGCTCCATTCTGCTGGGGCTGCAGCTGGTCACAGCGTGGCAAGGGCTCAAGTAGGGAGACAAGGGGGTCCCTTCAAACAGAATCAGAATATCCTCGGTCTAAGCCAGCATGACTGCTTTGATGTTATCATTACGGTGTAATGGAGTAACAGGAGAGCTGTAGAACGAAAACAAGTTTTCACTAACGTTTTACAAAAATAAACATTCCCTGCCTCAATAACTACATGGCAACTATTCAAAGACAGATTTTAGTTCTCACTGAAATATATTTTTGCAACTGGAAACAGCAGCATTTTCTGGATCAGTTTCACTGTGGAACACATGAGCCTGTTTCCAACATGAATTTCACCTCCCAGCACCGCTTCTGGCTTATCCTACAACCGGGTAAAAATATTGCATGTGTCAAGGAAACTGAAATCTAGTCTACAGTTAGTTGCCTCAATGTTAGACTGAGATCTCCAGTAGACATTTCGTGAGCCGTTGTTACTAGTATTGTTCATTTCTGAAGATATGTATCTTCTAAGGATGCATATTTCAGTACCAGCCTATAGCTCTAGAGCCAGAGTCAGCTGCTACGGTTGGTGACAGGGCACAGACCACTGCAGGACATGACCAACAGCAGGGCTGGTACAAGGGCTGTCAGGAAGACTCAAATCAAAAGGGGTTGCTGAAGCCCAGAGAGCTTGGTTATTCTGGAACTCAGTTGCCCACCCAGGCCACCCTAGCACAGACTGGAGCAGCACGGCTCCAAATGGGAACATTTCTGTCTCCTTCCTGTGAGATGCTTCCAGCACTCCTCCTCTGCCTTGCTCTGTTCAGCCTCGTGAAGATCTGCATGTGCAGCTTGTAGGACTTGGAAGACTGGCCAACTCTGACCTACTTTTTCCAGGTGGTTAGGCTGGCAAAGGGGAGGAGTTTGGCTTGCTTTCCTCTTGAAGCTCCCTTGCAAAAATCAGGTCCTGCTTCAGGGTCTTGCAGGAAGAATATTATCTGATGACACTTCAGCAGTTAAATCAAGTACACTGTAGCTAAGCCAGGGTGCAAGATTGGCCAGCTGTGAGACAAAGAACAGCTGGATTAGTCCTGAGTGAGCTGCTGTAACACAAACTGTAGTGTCTCTGCTCTAATACAAGCAGGCAAATCTCCAGTTCCTTCCCTTCCAGCTAGCTCAGGCTTAAAACACTGCACATGTATGCCTAAACTGCACTAGACTACCGTGACTCTGGCTTTAAATAAGCCAGCTCCAACACCAAGAGCTATGGCTCACGGTGAGCACAACCCCAGGGCAAAGGCCTATGAAGAGAGAAACGGTGACTGAAACTGGACATCACCTCCTCTTCCCCTCCCCGTTGCTGAAGCAGATCCTACAGCCAAGGCCAGGCTGGCCGCCCAGGCAGGGAAAGGTGCTCAGTCATCCCACGCGATGCCACAGCTCCTCGTTTCCTTTGGAGAAGCAGGAGGCAACCAGGCAGGACGTCAGCGACGCTGCCCCAGCAGAAGAACGGGGTGTCTGCTGCTGGCTGCAGAAGCATGGACTAACCACGCCAAGAGCCACTTATAGGAGCTGCTTTCCATCTCCATGTTAGCAAGTTTTGCAACCAGGGTTGAGCTCTGTTGACTAGACTGCTCCCAATACTTTAAATTGTTTATCTCAGCAGCCTAACTACAATGGATGTGCATCCTTAATTCCAACTGGGTGCACAGAAACGAGGATAGAAGTGGAGTACTACTGCTACAAGGTATCCAAACTTTAAACATTTTTAAGAAAAATCTTTTTCCTTAAAATGCCCAGAATTACTTTGTTTATTATCATAGCATGAAAAGTAAGTGAAGCAAATAAAAGCTGCAAATCCAAAACAGGATTAAGGAAGGTTAGTGATCAATAAGATTAGTCATACAACTCGTTTCCTTTGCAGATGCTACCAATTGTTTTGAAAGCCAGTATACTTAAAGAAAAATAGACCTTTAAAGATCTAAGACAAATTTTAAAATGCTTCCTTTGGCCTAGTTTTCTACCAAGCCCCCTGAAAATCCAGAAGGGGACAGAACCACAGATTGCAAGCATTTCTTTTCCAGAATGCTGCGGTTTGGGATTCTGGTCTTTTTCTACAAGTTCTTGTACTGTTATGGAAGTAAAGAAAGGCTCTACAGGTGTGGTATCTGGAGTAGATTCAAAACTGAACATCCACTATATAAGACCTCACCGGTCTGGAGGCAAGGTCTTTTCCAAAAGTCAGAGCAGTGATTTTACAAGGACTACTGACCCCAGCGACTAGCAGAAAGCCAAGTGATTAGGATAATTATATCCTCACCAAAAACATGCAGATTTTGAGATATTCCATCTTGTATTGGGTTTATGTGGCAGGTTTTGGGCAGCAGGGAGGCTGCAGGGGTGGCTTCTGTGAGAAGATCGCAGAATCTGTCCCCGTGTCACAGAACTAGTTTTAGCTGGCTCCAAGATGGACCAGCTGCTAGCCAAGGCTGAGCCCATCAGCAGCACTGCTGGCACCTCTGCGATAACATAATTAAGAAAGCATAAAAAACACGGCACAGTAGCTGTAAGAGAGGAAGGAGAAAGTGTGAGAGAAGCAACTCTGCAGATATCAAGTCAGTGAGGAAGGAGGGGAGGAGGTGCTCAAGGTGCTAGAACAGAGATTCCCCAACAGGGACACAAGTTGTCCCCCTGCAGCCCATGGAGGTCCATGGTGGAGTAGAGATCCACACGGAAGTCTGTGGAGGATCACCACGTTGGAGCAGATAGGACGTGCCCTGAAGAAGTCACAGCCCACGTAGAGTCCATGTAGGAGTGGACTCCTGTCAGGAGCTGCAGCCTGTGGAGAGGGGCCCCGGCAGGAGCAGATTTTCTGGCAGGAACTGTGGCCTGTGGGGGACTCAGGCTGGAGCGGTCTGTTCCTGAAGTACTGTACCCCATGGAAAGGGGCCATGCTGGAGCAGTTCATGAAGGACTGCAGCCCATGGGAAGGACCCACGTTGTGAAGGACTTGATGCTGTGGGAGAGATCACACACTGGAGCAGGGGAAAAGTGTGAGGAAGAAGGAGTAGCAGAGACAACATGTTATGAATTCACTGCAACCTCCACTCCCCATCCCCCTGCATCACTTGGTGGGATGTAGAAGAGTCAGGAGTGAAGCTGAGCCTGGGAAGAAGGGAGATATAGGGGGGGAAAGTGGTTTTAGTTTTATTTCTAACTACCCTACTCTGTTACAATTAATCAGAAATAAATTAAAGTAATTTCCGCAAATTGAGTCTATTTTGCCTGTGCCGGTAATAGGTAAGCGATCTCCTTGTCCTTATCTTGAACCATGAGAGCTTTGCAACATATTTTCTCCCCCCATTCTGTTGATGGAGGGGAGTGAAGGAGTGGTTTGGTGGGCACATGGCAGCCAGCCAAGGTCAACCCACCACACACCTGCTGCAGTTGCTCATCTCATAGATCTTCCAGCCTGTAAAAAGACTTAGCCAGAAGGGTTGAGCAGCAGTCACTAAAACAGAATTTAAATCTTTTGTACAGATAGAGCTGCATCGATTGGATGTTGATAGGACAGTATCTGGAGTGTGAGTGTCATCTCAAAAGGGCCATCATAAAATTAAAACAAGTGAAAGCAGTAAAGGAAGCACTCCTATATGAAGGCAACAGTAAACAGGCAGATATGTGAAATAAGAAGGGACTTCAATGAACTCCTGGGAAAGAGGGAATCTGCTCTCAAAACATTTTTCCCCCTCCCAAACATCCTGGGTCATGCATTCTTACAGGAATTCTCATGTATCATCCACACACACACATTCACAGAATGACAAATCACTATAAGTAGACTAATTTCCTTCATATATGAAAAGCATTTGCATGGAAATTTTCTTTGATGCAATTATTGCCATTTTCACTTATTTTGACATGCTTTATCAGTGAGAAACAAAAGCAGCTACTGTAGCTTAGCTACTCAGATCCTGGTATGACCTAGATTCAGATTTGACTGCTTGTCTTTCTCAGATCACTCTACAAAAATTTTAAAGCTTACAGAGACAATGGGAAATCTCAGCCAAATAAAATAAAAATAGAGGGCTGGAAGCTATCCTAGCTCCAGCTTTCCCTGTTGATCCAGCCACCCAGATCAGCCAGGATACTACAAATATGTCTTGAATCAGCAATGCTGTGTGTGTGAACTGTTCAATCAAGGAAACACATTGCCTGTGGAAGTTACAGTGTAGTGGGCATCTACTACCTCGTTTTAAGGATGACACAACCACTTATGCTGTCCATTAATGAGGAGCTCAAGAAATCTGGACAAATATGCTTAAAATACTGCACATCTCCCCCACCTAGGCTAGAGGAGACAGAGGTGTGGGTAAGTATGCCAGAGTAGTCAGGCCCTCCATGCCAACCCACAGACTTTGGGCAGCATGCACACTAGACCTCTCATCTAAAACTCCTTGAGCACAGGTAGACCTCAGATCCTTAAGATGAAAAATATCACACAAACAGCAAAATTATAGGCATTTCCACATATTTAATAAACTTGGATTTACTCAGATCTCTCACAGCTATTCCAGAAAGTCTTGGAAAGACTGATATGGACAAAAGAAAAGCAAAACATTATACAAAATCTCTTGTTCCCCAGGACCTCCATCACCACCACAATGTAAAATTACCTCTCTTGCCCACAAAACAGTCACGGTCTACACAAAGTGGAGCAACAACAACAGAAGAGTCAACAGCTTGGCAGCATCCGTCATGGGAGAGCAACACTCAGGTACTCACCCCAACCAAGGCATCTCATATTATGTATCGCAGCCACGCTCTCTGGTAGTGAATCTTATCCTTGGGTTTCTGATCTCAATGTAAAAGTTCAGAAATTCCTTCAACTAGTTACAGTTTTGGCAAATCAAATGAGGAAAAAAAAAAATATATATGTTCGCTGGCACAATCAACTGTAAAGACCCTCCACCACTCAGAGTTTCACACATCTTTAAGTAATTAACATGACTCCTGATTTGATAGCTTTCACGCTCCAACACACCAAGCTTTGTATATACATGGGAAATGAAATCACTTTTCATTTTCCCAAAATAAAACCAGAAGCAATTATCTGTTTCTTTTCACTTCAGGGGATTTGCCAGGGCTCCAAGAACAAGCCCTGGGAACTTGGAAGCTCACTCAGAGATGCCCCAGATTGCAGGTGCCTCAGGCTATGGGGAGCTTGTAGCTGTCTCAGACAGGAAACCAAGCAGGTTTCAGTGGCACTTGAGCACAGTTCTGTCAGGTTTTATCAAAATAAGAAGTTCTTCCTGAGTAGCTTTTTGGTTTCGATGATTTGGTAAGATAAGAGTTTTGTCTTGAAAAAAATCCAATTATATTGATAGATAATATTTGGAATTTATACTACAGGACCATGCTTGTCCTGGGGGGTGTGGGGAATAGGGTGGAAATAATAAAATAATGCTATGGTCTTCTGGTTTTCTTCACCCTTTCCATATTCCCTTTAGTATCATATCATGGAGTGCCCATTTCAGCCCCCTTTCTTCCCTTCCCATGTTCCCCACACTGTCTCATGACAGAGACGGCTGCGTCTGAGAACCTATGTCTCTCCGTTTAACCCATCTTCTTACACATGCAAAGCTGTGGGCCCTTTATTCTCCTCTTTACAGCACTTTTCCCAAGGTCTTCTTATACAAAGACCTTCTCAGAGGCCACCAGGATAATATCCCACTGCATTTTCTCTGTGTGCTCCTTTCCTTCATCCTACAGTAGATGTTACATAGATTCCCAATTCCTTCTTCTCCCCTTCTGCCAGGGCCCCCCTCATACTTGGGGCTCTTGAACATTCCCCTTCCAACTGTCCCTCTTGCTTACCCCCCCGCTATCAACAGTACACACTAATTATGAAAAAAAACAAAACAAAACAAAAACACAACAGAACTGTTAACCCACTGAAGCAAAGCTGTGGGTCAGAGCAGCTGCTGTAGTTTGACCTGAAATCAGTTTCCAGGAACGTGCTGGGAGAGAAACAATTGGACATCAAACAAGTCTGATGAGAGAGCAGGAGCGAGGTACCACACTCATCTTCTCATCCCCAGCCTGCAAATCCTGGGCTATCCAATGTTCTGCATGAAGCACCAAGGAAAGGGAGAGACTAACTGACAGCAAAACAGTCATAATCAAGGAAGCAGGAATATTCTTTTTACAAATTCAGACAACATATTATTCTCTCCCTCTTCCCCCCTTAAAGGCAGACAAGAGTTTTCATGGGTCATTCTTCCTAGTGGTTTCCTGTTCAGCTAATGTCCAGAGGCTCAGAAGCCTAACAGAAAGAGGAAGACATGCTGGTGTCTTAGTTTTCCACCATTAGATCTGCTTATCTGTTTTGGACTTTTTTTTTTTTGTTTCCTTCTTTACTGCATTGACTCAGCAGAGCTCTGGGCTTCTTTCTTTTTCAGTTTTCCCACCACCAAACCACAGCCTTTTGAAGATACAGCAATTGCCAGTTTCACTATACTCAGAACAGCACTTCCGACTGAGCCAAAAAACTAAGTGTATGTATTGCTTGCTTGTAGGCAAATTGTTTACAACTCATTCAGCTTTTTTGGATCAATGGAAAGAAGGAGTGGCAAATCTGCTTTCCGAGTTAGAATGAGTGAGCAATGTAATGGGTAGATTGCCCTAGCTTTAACAAGCAAGACACAAAAAAAAACCACCAACCCACTAACAATCATTTAATGCAGGACAAGCTTGATGTGTCATCTCCCCCTGCCTACAGCAACAGTCTCCTAGAAGAAAGAGACAAAATAGAAAGAGAAATACTCACGCATGTCACCAATCGCTCCTTTTGTGACATTTGTGGCTTTCCTTACTGTCACAGTGAATATGTGTGAATACTGGTGCTCCACCTGGAAGTCAGAGAGTTAGAGGTGATTAAGCTCCAGAACCAAAAAAACCCTATGAAAATAGGTTTCATTTTGTCCAAAAACTGAGAGAGAGAAGTCACCCAGTCAAAATGTAAGTGAAACCCATACTGGATAGAGCATCTTAAAGCTGAACTGCACCCTGTAGCTTTACTGAAAGGTCAGACCTTACACTAGGCTTGCTTGATTTTCCTGCAGCCACACCTACCAGGCTCAGTGAATAACACTCCTCCTCTCTACAGAACCTGCTTTAAGGCATTTAGTCAGTCAGGGACAACAGTGAGAAAAAAAAATAAAAAGGAGGCTATTTTACAGTGTGCTTGTCATTGTAATTACCTTCCCCCAGTCAAAAGAACGGGTTCAATTATTTCGAAGTATATGTTCTGGAACACATACACACATACTGCATGCGCAAGGGATATAGTTACTAATGCGTGGAATATACCTTTTTAGTACACACCGATATTCAAAGTGCAAGTGTTCTTAAGACAATGCAGGGAAGGTGAAAAGCAAGCTGTTAAAACATTCACAAGAAAATTTCAAGGGGTTTCTAGAGCTTCCCGTTTCCTGCAAAGCCCAAGCACACAGCAGGAGCTGCCTTTCTAACAGCAGGTCTGCCCTGAACAAACTAGGGAAGTAGAAAAAGACACAAAACTAAGCAACAAAAGTAAAAACCTTAATGAAAAGAGGTTAGTGACTCACACCTATTGCTAATTTATCTACCTAGCCGTAAGTTTGACCAACCTACCGAATACTATTATGAGAAGCACTACTGCACATTGCAAGGCAGACAACATCGGCCTTTACAGGGACACAGTACAGAGCTTGTGGGTAAGTTTTAAGTTCTATTTATTAGAGCCAGGAGCAGGTCTCGCACAATTGCCTCTCAGCGCTTATATCTACACTGCTATCTTAAAGCCAGTCTTAAGACACTCAAGCTGTCCGACCGCTCACAGTGCCTAGACATTGACCCACGTGCTGGTACAACCTGGAGGGTACCAGCTCGCTCTCCTGCGACAGAAATTGGGACGGCAGGAGAGGACCACCTCACACCTGAGCTCTGCCTCTCCAAAGGACATCAGGTCCAAGCCGCCTGACTCTTACAGCTCAAGCCACTTGATCAAAAGCATATCTCCTATGGGACCTCAGGTAGTATCTACCATACACAGTGATACATACATAGGTTTCCATTTCTAAAACTGAAACAGTGATCTTTTTTCTCCTCTCCTAACCATCCATTAACTTTGTGAAATACATTAAAACAAACACTGCATATCAGTCATTGGGACCAAAACAACTAACAAAATATTAAAGGTCTTGCAACATATTCCAACCAGAAGGAAAAGGGGGAAGTACCAGAATCAGGAAATTCATTAAAGTTTGTTTAAAACGATAGATAATACCCTTGATATGGGACATGCTTACATGGTTATTCAGGCCATCTCTGGTACTTTGTTGTTACATTTTCATCTGGATACTTCCTTTTTTTTTTTAAATAAACCCCCTTTTAAAGGAACAAACAGATAAGCCAACAAAATCCTTCAATCCATATGTGGCTTAGTTTTTCAACAGTGGCACATGCCTCCATCTAAGCTACTGCTGCTTCAACTGCTAGACTTCATAAGGGCCTTCAGGTGGTTCTCATGGCTATTTCAGAACTGGTTGTTTCAGCCAAGCCTCATTATTTCACACCTGCAACATGCTTACACTCAGAGACTAGAACCAAACTGGATCCCTCAAACAAAAATATGACAGTTTCTCATAGGTTACATTTCTTTTTTTGAGAAAATTATAAGAGCCAAAACCAATCTTCTAAAGACAGCAGAAGTGGTTTGTGAATGCTTAACTAACAGTTGAGTCAGGACGCATCAAAAACAACACAAATGATACCAACACAAACTCCTCCACAAGTCTGTAGTCTAGAGGTCTGCAAAGGCATAGACACATCACCGTGGCAAAATATCTCAGAGAAAATGGACACAGTGACACTGAGGGTATGACTTCATTGCAGACACTGGCTGACCCAGACACTGGATTGTTGCATCTTTATTAAGGTTGTAATCACCCACATGTTGTGACAACTGCTGGAGGCTCATTTCATGATAGCCTGCCGAGCAGTAAATTTCAACTGTGTAATTTTTCCCCTGTAAGCTGTAGGAGTTGTCTGGTTCAAAGAACAAGTAAGCAGGCAGGAGGAAAACTGTGGCAAAGTAAACTATTACCTTATAAGTGGTATACTGAAATCGTCGTTGCACAGCAAGTGGCTCACCAACCGCAGTAAAAATGGAAACCAGGCTCTAACCAATTCTCCCAACTGAGACTATTAACTCACCTCAAAAGTACCAAACCTAACAGTAAGGGTTTAGATGTGGGAATTCAAAGTTGTTAAGAAGTAACACTTATTTAACAGCCTGCCTTGTGCAGACATGAACACATATCAATGATTTTGAGACACCCATCACCTTTTGCATCGCAGCTTCCGAGACTGGATGCATGAATGGGAAGGAGGATGGGACTTCTCCATGAAAAAACTTCTGCCTCTCCCACATAGCCAAAAAAAAAAAAAAAAAATCCAGAGTTTTCCATCACAGCAGGGTAAACAGGGATTTTGGTGGGTATTTGTGAACACAGCTATGTAAAGTTACCCCAGCTCTGCCATCTACCCTTCTTCAAGAATCTTTACAAGTTGTGAATCTCCAGAAAAATACTCTCACTGTCCCTTGTTTTCAGTTTGCTTCTTGAAAGTGCTCAAAGCTATTTTATCAGTGTGCGCCACCTTCACACGCATGTCAGATCGTTGAAGCGTCGGTTTCACAATGCAGCACTGGCCTCAAGAGTTTGTTCACACAGACTGATGCAGTTCCTTTGTCATATACAACCTTATAATTACGAGAAACAGCCTAAAGGACAAACACACCACCCTCCTCCTTATTCTTCGCTGTTAAGAAAGAGCCTGTCCTCACTAGAGACCACAAATCAGAGATCACTGAACATTTAGCAACAAAGAGGAGGATAGAGTTATAATTAAAAGTACGGGACATGGGTGTGCTGGATTTAGTTTTCAGCTGCTATGTAGAACTCGTCTGCAATTCTGGTGCCCCAGAGTCCTGGCTATAAAATGAGGATACTACAAGATGCTTACGGACAAAAAGCACTTCTGTAAAGTAATTTTATTGCATCTCCTAGTCCTCCTCATGAAACTCATATACCTAAATAAAGTACTCACCATCAAAACAAGTCCAAACCACCACTTACTAGTGTATTCTCATTACAGCAGTTCAGAGATCATCAGTACTTTCTATTACAAATCAATAACTATTTTGCTAATACTATTGTGAGAACTGCTTTTTATTGACTTAAGCAGCAAACCCCATCATTCCAGCTGTTGTTTGGCCAAGAAAGTTAAGTCTGGTTTAAGATCTGGTATCCCCTGAAATGAATGCAAGTACACAGAGGTGGCAAAACAGAAAAACATTATCTTCTTTCCCCACACCTCACCCAAAATAACACACTGAGGTTTATAATTACAGAGTTAATATTTGGCCATAATGACATGCTTGGAAGAAATTTGCAACCACTAAAATAAACGATCTCCCTCTTAGTAAAAAAAAAATAAAAATACACAAAGTTATACAGGAAGCTCAAAAGTCTAGATCTTTTCTTACCCCAAAATAAACATTTTTCATACAACTTAAGTGCAATCGGAAATTAAGGCAATTTTCCACTTAGGATCCAGTTTCTAAGGGTATTAAAAGGCCTGAATGTCCATATTGACAGTTAGCATAACTTTCAGAAGTATTTTTTGGTTAGTTTTTAGAAAGACTGAGTTCTAAAGAAGGTAGATGCCCCCTGAAAATACGACAAGAAACGTACTGACTTTGAATACCTTTATAAATCCAGCCCTTGCTAGTTTAGATGACTAAGCTGCATTTTCTAAAGTGACTTACGTTCCCCTTAAGTCTTGATAAAAATCTGTACATTGCCAACTCCTCAATTACTTCTGAAAAATAGACGATGGTATATAAATCACTGAAATGTTGCAACACTGAGTGGAGCAATATCCACATACTTTTAAATATCTAAGCCAGGTTAAAAATTTCAGAAGCTCACAACTAACTTAAAAACCTAAATCCTACCATTCAAAGTGACCTAGCTTTACATATGTTTCATTTCACCTCCTTTTTCTCCACAAATTTAGAGAAGAAACGAAAAAAAAGGAAAAAAAAAGAAGTTTTTAATATGCCCTCTCTGAACATGGGTTTTCTGCATTACGGCAACTCCTGCAACAGCATTCACTCTCTACTGGTTTAATCCACAAAGTTTTCCAAGTATCCCGCACGGCCGTGGTTCAGTATCTTCTGTTCTCACGCCACAGCTCTCCATCTCTTCTAACTCCTCCTCCTGTCTCCTTTGTTCCTCTCTCACCTTTGACTGCTTTTTTTTCCTCCCAGTAAAATTTCCCTAATTATCTGATTTCCTCTATTTTACATATCACTGCATTTGTATGTACATAAACCCCATTACCTTCCCGCTACAGGACTAGGAAACAGAACATCGTGCTAAGATCTCCTGTAACACAATCAGGTTTTACCTACGAACTTTGCACACTCACTAAGAAAGCAAGGGATTTGCATGCATTGAATATAACATTTTTCATATCCCAGAATGCTGAGTCACAACACGTAACTCAATCAGGAGATATACTTGCACACAAAATACCAATCAGGAAGCTCTGGTATAGACAGATTGTGTAATAAGTATTTATTACTTTTACTTCCTTAACATCAAGGACACTTGAGCTGACGATTACGCTGGACGAATGAAAATGTTTGCCTGTTTTCTTAAGTAACAGATTTTTCATGAAGTCCATGCTCTTCTTTCACAGGGTATTAAAATGAAGACAAACATTGGTGCATACACATACATATTTTATCTTGAAGTGATTTTTCCCATTGTTATAATATTTATTCTCCATATCAATGTAACTGAAGATTTGTTACGCATCTTAAGTCTTTATTCTCTGAATCTAAAGGCATTTTTGGTACAATCAGTTCTGTCTGTACTTGCAGTAGCTTTGTGAATGCCTTATTTTATTCCTCCTAGTCTTTCATATAATGAGAAAAAAAAAAGAAAGATAAAGCGATTGGAAAATGCATAATAGTTAGCAGACGGACTTTTGGAAAATGCAGAATTCTTTTGAGTCTTTCAATGCCAAATGTCATTAAAAATTCAAGATTTTTGCATTGATATGAGCCTGCTGCCCTTGACTGTTCTAAGTTTTACCAAAACTTTCCATGCAATTTTAATTTTCGAATTAAGAAACCTCAATGATTTCCATTCACTTTTCAAGCAATTATAGGATCAGCTCTTGTTTTAACAGTGTACCTTCCTGCACTAGCAACATTCCCACAGCAGCAGCTCAGTATTGCCAAAGGACTGCAACTGTATACTTCTAAAGCTCCATTTTGTTCATTAAGGCATACGTATTGGTATTGAAAAAGACCTGTTATGTGAACGATTCAATGAAATAACTGAGTGCCTCAGAGACCTCTCCCATAAAGGTACAGATCAGATCAAGCATTCCATCCAGGAGAGGGCACTGATGCAGAAAGGAGTAGGTTAGTGTATTGTTTTAACACTGTTAAATACAGACATCAACCTGAAACTTGTCTTCACAGCAGCGTTTGCAGAAGTACAGATTGAGTAAAACACAAGTTTGGCATCTGCTGGCTGCAAACTCATGCGAAGGATGTGACTGCATGGGGTAGAAACCACATAACTGATAAGAGACCATTTCAAGGAAGCACACGCTGTATTTTTAGCAACGTAAAAGTTCAAGATTATGACCAGCATATGGTAACTATCCTTGAGTACATATCACTTTTCCTGCTGTTACATTCTCGGACTGTTACGAAAAGCACTTCATATGAACACATACAGCTTGCTTCAAGATTTCAGTCTGAGTAGGAATTGCAATTTCAGTGTTTACTTCGGAAAGTCACTCAAGCAAAGATACATGTGAATACTATGGCCGAAAGCCAGCGTTCAACAAGCCATTCCACTGGCTTCTAGTTCTGCTCCCATTTCCCTTCTCCTCCTTCCCTTGCCCCTATTTCTCTGCTTATACAGGTTGTGCTCACATGGTTCTACCCTTCCCTTGGGCCAGCTCTGAGAGCAGAGAACTGATCTTTTGCATTAAACTGTTTTTCTGCCAATTCAGCGAGGTCAGTTGGCTCACTCCAATCACATGCATTCGATAGCTGGTACAAGGGATGCAGCAGGAGCACTGGAACAAACCAGGACAAAGGGAGCAGGAGCTTTTGGCAGCAGTGTGTTGTTTAGCGGCACTGATTAGGTACCTAGAGTTTGCAGGCTATATTTTGAAGATACTCTCTGAATCAACATCACTGATATGCCCTAGTTTAAGATCTAAGTATCCAAAATTGCCAACTTATCCCTGTATCTATGCTGATGAAAAGGGGAAAGAAATTCACTAACTAGAATTATACAAAAAAAAAAACAAACAAAAAAAAAACAACTGTAGTGTAACAGAGGAAGTTAGACCTATGACGTCACTTTTGTAGACTATGGTTCAGTTTGACAACCAGAGTGCAGAAAAACTTGTATGAAATAGTTAACTACATGCACTTTGATGAAACACTTTGAACAGGCAAGTCCTTCAGAACTATACCCTACGACATTGTACCCATGAGGCTGCTAGGTGCCTGTATTCCATTTCAACTTACACATGAGCAACTACACTCAAAGCCATGACATCCTTTTGAAAAGCTAACTATAATCTTTCAAATATCATGCAAATAAATTTCTGAAGAAATTTGCTCTAACCATGCTTCTCATTTCTTTATGAATTAATGATAATTCTAATGCTGCATGCTTATTTAGAGTACCTTCTGATTGGATACATTATACGAGTCAGCAAATATTATACAAGACAGTATACATAGAAGATTCAAAGCTACTTACCACAATGTGTTGATAAGGATCTATGATGGACATTTTTGCCTTAATTTTTATTCAAGACAATTGTCAAATGTCTGTTTCAATTCTACACAGAGGAGGTTTCCCAGTTTTTCAAAGCAGAGTTCAGTACGACAGATCCTTTAACTATGAAATAAACAAAAAAAAAATTTAATTAAAATTCTTATGTTCCTTTTAAACTCTATTTATAACAAAGCAAATTAGTTTCTCCATTTTCAGAAGGTTCCCACAATTCATTTGTTTACCAAGAACTTAATTTCAGATAAGCTATGGAGGTATTGATACTTACTTGCCTGAACTAGAGAAATTTCTTCTGCTTATTTCCTCTACCTCAGGATAAGAGCATGAACCAAGTATCTTGAATTCCAGTCATCCAAGTGTTTCTAGCAGCTCTACAGATAAAGAAAAGAATAGAGCAATTATATTTATCCATCACATGCATTCAAATGTATATGCTTCCATGCATTACAATCCTAGTTTAAAAAAAAAAAAAAAAAAGAGAGTGTTTAGTTAATAGCCTTTTTATTGTAGTGACAAATTCTTGGTTCCCATGCTTTGCTTCCATATTAAGATGCTCACACGCTCAGGACAGGGCAGAGATGAAGTTCCTCTTTGTATCCTCCTCTCTGTACAAGGTGAGGTACAAGGACACGTCCTGCACTCACACCAAGAGACATGAATTTTAGAACTGAAAAGCCAGCTGGAGAGCACAACCACAACAGTCAGCAACTTGCACCAGACAACTGCAACTCTTTGTAGTAAGGGTCTGTTTAGCCATTTTAACACAGCTTTTCACACCACCTTCACTTTGAAAGCTTTTTCCACAAACAGCAAATTCCCAAAGTAGTACCTAACTGCACCTAAGAAAATAACAGAAAACAAATTCCAGCATCTAATCCGCAGCAACAGCACAGGAGAGCTCATTTGGCAGCTCTCATTTAACCATAAACGAGCAGCAATAGTGCCCTCTGTAAACCTGGGAAGGGAATTCCAACCGAAGCTATGCATAACCTCCTTGGCCACCCCAGTTGTCTAGAGAGTCACAAGCTTTAATGGGTAAACTGGAAACCAGCTGGCAGGATTTAAACAAGTTCTTCACAGGCCACTGTTTTCTGAATACTTTATGAACATTTCTACTGAAATCAAGGACGACCAGAGGCCTTAAACTTCAGAACTGTTCCCAATCATCCAAGTAAAATATACTAAGAGAGGTTATTCTTTTCTGCATCTCTAAAAAAAACAAATCATGGAAACTGCTGGACAGGATCAGTTCTCGCGTTCAGCTGGACTACAGTCAGACCTGAACCATCAGAAGAAGCTTCAGAGTGAAAAGAAAAAAAAAGCACCATGTGGGCCTTGGTCTCAAGGAAATTATTCCTAATCCTCAGTTTTGAAAGGGCAGAATAAGCCTTAAAGAATGATGATCTATGTCACTCCCAAAACCCTTGCTCTTGAGAAATTATGTGTGGGTATTTCCATAAAAACTTTGTTTCACTATGATCACTAGACCATTACAATATCCCTTCTTTAATCCCATCAGTCCTAACAATAGCTTGAGGTTAGAAATTATCCCGGATTTATTTGTTTTTATCTAAGGAAGTCTGAATAAGAAAGACTTTAACATACATTCAGTTCACAGTTTTCATTTAAGGCAGCTCAATGCCAGGGCAACAAGAATAAGCCATCTTGTCATAGTAGCTTTTCAAGACTTAAAGGAGTATCTCTAACACACAAATCCACCATTATTTCTCCTACTGTAATACTAATAGCAAAGATTTATTTTTATTAAAATTCTAGCAGTCAAATTCAGCAGTGCCACAAACAGGCAGAAGGGAGGGAAGTAATATTGTGTTTATAGACATATTGTATAGCTGGTTTGTTATATTTGAGTTTATTTTACCTTGGGTACCACTTAAAGTAGGACATTGGAGAACCTTGGTAAACAAGCCCTGCCATATCAGTTTTTGAGGAACTGTTGCAAACTTCAAAGGCAATCAAGAAAAGGGAACAGCGAGGGCTATCCAATCACCATAATGAAGAGAAAATTTGGAAGTCATGAAACAGAAAATACACCATTTCCCCTAAGTGCACAGTCAACTCCCAACAAGTTACCACACTCATTTTGAGAAGATACGTGAAACCAAGCTGAGGATACCGCTCTATCTGTGGAAATAAGAAAATGGGTTAGGCCTAGGACAAGAAGCCTGGTTCCAGTTACTTCTCTAGCATCTTAGAGGCAGAATTCCAGTTCTCCAGATCATCACTCAACCAGTCGACTGGCTTAGACATGAGATCACCCTCTCTTTTGCTACAACCCCCTGCCTCATTTGTTTCAACATCTGCAGGAAACACATTTGTGATCCTGCAAACAACAGTCTCTTTGACTGAAGAGCCATAAGAACTCCCTAAGCACCATCTGTCCTCCATGGTGAATGAGGTAAGGATCATGCAGACAGATAAATATGTAACCACGTAATTAACAACTGTATCACAAATACACATGCACAAACTGCGAACTAAAGATACAGAGAGTCTCTGAATAGGGAGAAAAGGGTCAGGGAGCAAGTAGACACCAATGTGATACGCAAAGCCTAATACCCTGGTTTTCCATACAGCTCCAATCAATAGCATGACAGATCCTAGCCCTATCATGCTAATATTACTCCAAATTTGCTGTCTTAATCACAGTGTTTCAGGATGTGATAAGCAGAAGCAGGTGCCCAAAGACAGGCAACAAGTGCCATTTCAGACACATAAGCATACCTGAGGCATCCTAGGGATGGCAGATGGACAGGTACTCATGCTCTGCGAAAAGCCAGCAGGACACCTGCAGTGGTAGCAGACATCTATATTTAAGTGACTTCAACACTTATGTCCTTTACGGTGGATTTAATTCAAATCAGAGTTACTTGACCCTAATATAATTACACCACACCCTTTGCAAGCTTGCACTACGTTATCGATAGAGTTTGGGTTAAACACATTAATATATTTCTATATCTAAAATCTTAGCGTGGCAGAGGAGACAAAATACAGCACTAACAGGAAGCTACCTATTATGTTCATCAAGAGCCGCAAAGAAAGTCCTGAAGAACATTTACTTCAAAGACCTTCAGTAAACAGGGCTGTGATCCCAAAATTATCTCACTTAACACTGCCACTATATACTGTCCATCCCACAAAGCCTAAGGGAAAAATCATCTAATTAAGGACTGTATCACAAGCACATACAAAGAACTGAACTCAGGCTGAAGCTGGTGACAGGGCAACCCCTGACAGATCGCAGAGGAAGCAGCGCCTCTAAGTAGACCGTCAAGGACACTTTAATATTATTACCGTGTAATGTTTTGTTTCCCTCATATCTGGTGGTATCTCACCGTCTGTGAATTGTGCTGTTCCCAGAGCTGACAGCATTCCTTCCTAAAGGACCTCACAGGCAGCGCCTCTGCAACACCACCAGCATAAATTCTGTCAGTTCAAACAGTATCACCAAAATTAACTAAGCTGACCGGACTAGACTGATTAACAATATATTTCTTGATGTTTTATTCACAAACGTCCAAGTTTACAAATTGTGCAAGTTTACAAAATACCATAGCAAACATAGCCTCTTGAACAGGCCACAGTTCAGCTTAGTCATGTAATACATGCTTTCTGCTAAGTTCCTAAATCTCACTTTCACCCAAAAGTGAGCTTGACTTTTGTCAGTCCAAGAGGATTTAAATGTTAGGCACAGTTTCATACATCAAAAAGTAACAAGCTATTAGTGGATAGGTGGATCACTGTTTAAGTCAAGACTATTCCGTCATCTTAGCTCATTTTCACTTGAGGTGACGGACTGAAATAGATAAGGGATTATTGTCTCTAAAGACCGACAATAACAGAGCAACTCCACAAAAAGAAGTTACACGTTACACACACACGGACAGAGATTATTACTGGAACATTTTTATTCTCAATGTTGACCAGTAAATTCCTACAGACAACTCAGTTTTACAGGATATGTCAAGGACAAAGGACAAGAAGAATAATGAGATTTTTCCCATTTCAATCGGAGTAAGAGCTTACTCCACAGTTAGTCTCATCAAGCGGAAAAAGCTCTGAAAATGAGTAAAGCACAACACAGTACAAACATCACCACAAGAACATGTCCTCAAATTGTAAGAAAAATCATAAAGGGGAGATTGTTTATATCAAGCTGGCCAATTCTTAAAAATCAAAGACACGGACAATTAAAAAAATAAGCGAGTAAGTGTGAATCATCAGTACAGTCATTAATGATAAACCTAATACGATAAGAGTAAAAGGTAGAGAGTAAGCTAAGTATTGACTCATGCTTTTAGTATGAATGTCACCATCCACTTTTATCAAATCAGATTACAGAATTTTATTTGGTTACAGATTGATCCTGTGATTGTACAACAGAAATAAGAAATAATCTGTTTCTACATGATTTTGCCTAGCATCCTGGAAAATCACCGTAATGTTATTTCTTAATGTAGGTCTTCCCACACAAGAAACAAGGTTTACCTCTTACTCTGTGTAGGGCACCCATCACTCCATTTTCATCACAAATGAAAAAATATATGCTTTGCTGACATGCAACAACTGTTCTTCCCATGCCTTGCTGCGAAAGCATGGGTGGAAGGAAGGATTCTGAGCAGAAAAGCAAAAAGCTCAACCTCTGTGCCACATTTTTGGAGGATGCTCCGGGGTGAAGTTCGGCAAGGAAGTTGACACAACATAAATAGCTAGACAGGAGATTTTAAGATTGGGAAACCACATCTGACTTCCTGCTAAAGAGGACGTAACAGATGAAAAGATCGTGAATCTCTTTGAAAGATGACATGTCAGCCTGTAAGCAATTACTGAAACTACAGGTGACAGACTAACTAAGATTTCCTTTCAATGGAAGCAGAGCACTATAAAACACCCTCACAGGGCTGAAACTCTGGAAATATTGCAGAAATCTTGAGCAAGGTAAATTTACACCTTATCTAGTGCCGGAGGCTACTTTAGAGACCAAAAGTGAGGAAGACAGAAGTGGTAAAATAATCAGGCCAGTTCTCTATATACAGCTGCCCAGCACCTCCTGGAGAACTCCACGTTACAATAACCCGTAACAGAAGGCAAGACTTGGAGAGTCAAGGGAAATCCAACATGCTCCTGCAACAAACTTAATGAAGCTAGATTTAGACCAAGAGGAAAAAAAAATCCATATCTTACATTCTGCAAGCAACGACCTTACCAACAGGAATATTCAAGAGGCTGGAAGTGTTTCTACCTGAATACCTGCAGCTACTTCGCACTGGTCATGGAAGTTTCCAGTACATTTCCTACCTAGCCCAGTACTGTATTTTCACCACAAACACCAACTACAGGCCTGAAGGAAGGAAGAGGCAACTGATTCAAGGCATGATGGTTTATCTTATAATTATACTGCTTACGCAAAGGAGAGTTAACAAGAAACACTCACTGCAACAGTTTGCGAGACGTTACAAGAAAAAAACATGTCATCATACATGATTTTACTGTATGACGAACTTACAGAAATATTAAAAAGTGGAACTGAGTAAATTCAAAGTAAGGAGTTAATTTCTTCTGAGAATTAAAGAGCTCCTTGAGTTAATACCTTTACACAACTTTTCTCCAACATCTTATATTTTACTTCAATTGAAATTGCACCAGAAATGAGAAACAGCCTTGAATGTAAAAAAAAAAAGCTCAGCTGAGGGATGCCAAGAATATTCTTTAAAAATGGCAGAGATCACTGTCTTTCTCTACAGAAATCAAAGCCACAAGACAGATAGTTTAGATGGCAGATTCTCAAAATTTGTTAAAAAACCTCAAGCAGCTGATCAGTAATATCCACTGTGTAGCTCAGACACCCTGTAGCTTATGTGGCAACCAGCTAGCTTGTTTTTCCAGCAAGAAGGCCAAAACCCAAAGAAGAATGTGAAAAATCTGATGGAAGTTCAAAGGCAGATGACAATCCTCCTGCATTACAGTTATGCAGTAGTTACACACAAAAGAACCACCACAAGAATAGCTAAAAATGCAAGGAGCTGGTGAAATTAAAAGCTGGCTTCTATTCAGGTAACACATGTCAACAATAAGACAAATTTAGCTGAAAGTTAGGCAAACATTTCCTTTAAATATTCTTTTTTATTCTTTTTCAATTCAATTAGTATCCAGAGCAAGTTATCCAAACTGCTCTTTTTTCTCCTGAATTTCCTGGCATTTCAGTGCCAACTGTAACGCCAGCCAGCACACACGGGCTACCGTCATGCTGGCACTGCAGGGATGGAGAAAGGACTGCACCCAAAGGTGTGTTCCATCATCTTACACTCAGTGTGTGTACAACATGACTCAACATTACAACTTTCATGTTCTGGTTTTGGACTATTTACTCAAAATATGAGCTCTGGTCACTGTCTGCAATAAAGGGGACAATTGTACTGCACTTCCTTTGTCTATATGGTCATAACACTGGAAGCATGACAAAGAGTAGTTGGAGTGACTCAAGGAAATTTGTCAGGACTTTCTAGTAAAAGTAGTCATAAACACAACTTCTGACGTTGAGGTTTTTCAGCCTCTTTTAAATGACGTGAGTAAAATTTATATGGAAATATTTTATGGCTATTGCCAAGCTGGAGTTTGAGTAAGTAAGATAAATGTATATTTTACACACAAACACACAGACACAAAGGCAAATATAGACATCTCTATTATATTCTTGAGGCAAGAGACTAAGTGGTAAAATTATACTATGAAAAATTTCTTTGCATTTTTCATATATGAACAATTTTATAATCAACTGATTTAATAAATAAATACTAGACCTAGCAGAATAGCCTAACCGCCCTATTCATCTTCTCGAGAAGTCTGCGGTTGGCCACTTCTGCAATAGAAAGTGCATCAATACCAGTGGTTTTCATCTTATATCTAACTCCCGGCTTCCACACAAAGCCGAACAGCCAGGGGTAAAGCCTGCCTATTCTCACACGGCCAAGCCTCTGACCAGAGACCACCTGTCCAAGATTTGAGCAGTTACAAAAAAAGTTCCCGAGTTACCAGCTTCTGTTTGAAGCCAAACTTACATTGACAAAGCATTTACTCAGGGGTTTTGATTTTCTCTACAAATTCAAGTAAGACTTTGTTGCAGCTCCTCCGCAGCCCTCCTCTCCTGCCATCTTCCTGCTCGAGACTGCACAAGGGAGTGGCACGCTCCTCTACCCCTTCTTGAGCTTCCTCTTTCTGTGCCATGCCTCTCAACTTCTCTGAAGTTCTCTCTGTTCCTCAGTCATCTCTGCCGTCCACGCTCCAGCCGACAAGTGCTTGTGCCTGCTCTTTTCCCCAAGTTACAGTGGCAGCGTCAAAAGGACCTGAATTTTCTGCTCCATCATTTCGGTCCAGTTCAGAGTCACAACAGCAAAACCGCCAAGCTGCTGCAAAAGCTCTAGTGCAATCTCTCTGCTGATTTAGGAGGAAAGCTTTGAATCAGGTGCCACTTGCTTCATTTTTAGACAACCATCTCAAGTGCTACTGTTATCAACACAGTCAAGCCCTAAGAGGATGAGGGGAAGGATCTAAGCCACTACTAACGGATGCACAACTTTATCAACTAAGGTTTTGATGATGGCTTAAAACTGAAAATAACATTTCGATTTAATATCATTATTGGAAATTTTTCTATTTATCATACGCAAGAAGGTATGTCAAACCTTACTGTAATCTGATTCTACCAGTACTGAGGTTAGCTACACCAATGGTTACATAAAGCAAACAAAAACCCTAAAACTAACAAAAAAGCAGTAACTGCCAGCTACCCAGACCTTAAACGTGGCCTTTAGGAATGTGATACAAACAATCTAATTCACTAAGGAGCCACAAACGATGACTCAAGAAGTAAATGGACAGCAATCAAAGTCAGGAAGAAACCCCAAATTTACATATTCCCTTGTTAAAACAGCTTTGCAAAATTAGGGACATAAGGGGGACTTTCATGCTCTTCTCTGAGGCATAGAGGATTGGTCAGCCAGAGAAAGTTCAGTAAAACTGAGATGAACTATGACTACTCTCTTACCAAACTCTGTAAGCTTTTAATTTACCTATTTCTTAAGACACCAAGGGCTTACTACCTCCCTTGCCTACTCAAACTCTCTCTCAGCATATTAAAACACCAGCTGATATGCCCACTCTGTGCTGAAAGGGAAATGACTGACACACATATTACAGGACAGAGGAATACACAGTGGAGATGTTCAAACACTTTTCAACAAGAGTCTTTGTTCACAAAATGTTGATTTGTCAAAGCAAAAAGCTGTCATTAGAGAACCACATCAGTTTTATTAAAACTCTTTTGGGGAGAGTTTAATCACATTTATACTCAAAACTGAAGTTAATTCAAAGCAGTTGGTCTGTATGTGGCCAGGTGACTCTCAGTTGGGGAAGACTAACATTCACCTTCCCACACTGTTCATTTCAGAGCAGGCATATGAATTTTTGTCTCCCTCATCCCCGATGCTTGTTCGTTCTCTGGCCTTTCTTTTATGCATAGTGACTGATAGCAAGAAGGAGGACTGCCCCACAACCAACCATATACTCTGCTCTAGCACGCAGAAAATTCAGGATCAAATTCTTGATCTGAAATATGCAGAAAACACATTGGACACAGCTCTCCTCCTGCCCACATCAGTGTGTTAGCCAGCACTGTCCTGCTCTGCTTAGCACTGTCTTTTTTTCTGAGCTTCTTTCAGAAATATTTATACAGCATTATAGCCGATCACAGACAGACTTACGTAAAACAGTAATCTTAAAGAGAAGAAGGAACTGGAGGGAGAAGCCAGGCTCAGATCATATGATCCTCCTTACTTTGCATTCACTGATGAAAAAAGTTTTACAAGCAACATAACCTGTTTTCCTTCCACTTTAGCCATATCAAACATCTTTTTCATGCTTGTATTATTTCAATTCCTAAATTACAAGAGATAATCCTCGGAAGTACATGAAAGATAAGCCAAAAAAAAAAAAACAACCAACCCAAAACAAAATCCCATGCCTTAATTTTCTTCATACACCACTACCTAATAAAATTCACCATAATTACAGTGGCTGTTTTTTCACAACATTGTGGATTTGGGAGGGGAAGATGTCTAAGGTGAGACATGGTTTCAGGTTTTTATACATAATTTTGATTCAGATTTGATTTAATGACTAGAAAGAAGCTATTTAATTTCTCTAGATTGAAAATACCCTTACAAAAATTAAACCTATATTCACTGGGCCACAGCAGAGTTGAAGAGCTCATTAAATTAATTAATTTGGGATTCTTGGAAAAAGGAATTTAAGTATAAAAAGCAAAATAGTACGTGAAAGTATGTCATAGTTAAATGTTATCAGTCACTTACCAGGAAGGTCTGTGTGAGCATGTGCTATTCAAAGCGGAAAATGCCAGAGAAATGCAAGATGTTGGCAGATTTTGCAACTAGTAAAGGACTGGTTTTCATTACTGTGAGCACAGACATCACACCAACTTCCTACAGGAACCTTAAACTGCTTGGCTGGGGGTGGGTGGGGGGGAAAAAAGGGTCTGCAAGTGTCATCACTGAACACACACAAAAATAAACTGGATATAAAAAAACCTAGGGCTTGCTTCATCTTCCTCTTAGATGTTGTAGAAGCTACTATTTTCATTTGTCTTGAGGTTTTTCACTAGCATTGTCCCTGATTCATAGTTGCAGGCTTTCGGTTACGTGCAGAAAAAGTATTCTTCCACATAAGACGACAGTCCAAAAACATCACTGTTGTGAAAATTTAGCAGATTCATGCCTTTATCAAAAGATAAAGGGGTACTGCACTTAGTACTATAGTTAGAAAGTTATTATCAATTCCCCTTGGATTAGGAGGAAAAAGGATTCAAACAAAACAGCAGCATAAGAACGGTTAGTTTCATATTTTATAGAAATTGCCTAGGTCAAGATATGATCGTTATTGCAGATGTTCATTTAAGCAGGCATCCATATTTATGACGTTTTAAAGAACAGAAGTGCCTCAAAAGGGCATTATCTTTTCTAATTCTCCATTACAGGTTAGTTTTAAAACACAGTACACAAGAGTAACAACCAGAAAATTTCTAATTAGTTACATTCCATGGGTCTACACAGTCACCTTCTCCCCAAAACGATTTGTAGTTCTGTGGGGCTTTTTTTTCCTAACAGGACTGCAATGTTAGGCAGTGGTTGCTGATTTTGCATAGAGTTACACTTTTGCATGTTGAGTACAAAGACACAATTTTTCTGACAGAGCATGCAAAGTAATGGTTCAGGTCACAGCGAGAGCTTCTCCGTGTTTGGTACAGTAATTGCCCACGAGTGTTATTTGTTTTCCCACTGACATTAATAGATTTTGGAAGAGGACAAAATTAATCCTCTACTTGGGGGTATTTATTTTTAGCATCCAATTGACTGCACTAAGTTAAATGCATGAGAAATATAGTTCTAGTAGATAAGCTCCATTTACAATCTATATCCTCGAGACACAGACATGGTAACAGGGAGGAGGGGGGAAAAAAATACACACACACAAAAAAAAACACAACACCAAAAAACCCACACACACTTAACCTCCAAGGCTTTCCAAAAGCCAGATCTTTCTATTTAATAGTCTGGCCAATGCAATGGACCAGACAGGATGAGACCGCCCACACATACGCATTCGCTCTGCTTCTTACTCCACTATCTCCATCCAGCCCAACATTCCACTTACCAGTCTTGTTCACCATGCATGCCTTCTAAAATGCAATCCCTTGGGGGCTGTGACTGCCAGTTATTATAAGAAATACACATTTGTACAGATCCCACTATAATCTCTGTCTGTGCGTGTGCAAATAAATATATAACTTTATAATCACTGTAAATATAAAAGAATACTATAAAAGGGCACATTCCTACAGATCCTGGGTGAGGATATAAGCACTGTTATAACTGATTGATAATACTAGTAGGAAAAGAAATAAAAAATTCACTGATCTATGCTGAGATCATTTTAAAGAAAATATTAGATGAATATTAAAAAGAGTCAGTTCAATGGCTTTACTATCAGATAACCACAAAAAACACAAATGTGACTGAGTCAAATCATGTATAGTTCCAAACTTGCGTACGTGGAAGTTTTTGACCCTTTATTTTCTGTCTCCTTCCTAAACCTACATATTTAGGGATGGAAGCTGGAACGATGGAGAGACATGGATTTTTGTTTGCAAACAGCCTACTTTATATTTCGAAAAACACGCTTTCAGCATCCTAAGGTGGTGAAAATAAACAATGAGCAACATTTAATTTAGTAATGAAGCCTATAAATGTCTGCCAAAGTAATTCTGTTATCAGCAGACAAAAGGCAGCACTGTATTCTTCACTCTAAGCTCTAGGATGCACCATTATCAACGCTAGCACTCATATGAAAGGAGCTTGCATCTCAAAACTTTAAAAGATTGCTTGCACACAGAGCTGTGCAGCCTGCACAGGCAACTACTGCGCTCAGAGACACACACCAGAGGTAGGATTCACCCCACTTAACTTCAAACACCTACCATATAGGAGTCTTCATCTGTGCTTAGCTAGCAGAGAGAAAGAGGCACTCCAAGCACATAAATTATCTGGCCTGTTGGATATCTGCTTTAGGATCACATTAATTTTATCCTGAAAGCGCCTGTTTTTCCTCCAGGGATTATTCGAAGAGTCTGGGCAACTCACTCACACATCGACTTCTATGATGTCTGTATTTGTCAGTCTAGATCCCAAAAGCTTCCATCACTACACATGCTGACAGCCCTGGAAGCCCCAGCACCCAGCAAAAATGTGAGCAGAGATGAAAGTGTCATCTCGGCAACCATCTTTCTGGGAAAGGAAAAAGTATTGGGAGAAAAACTGGAGCATCTGTGCCCCCTGCCATGCCTGCCAGCTGATACAGGACCAACACAGGCTTCAGAGTTACCACTGGCAACAGCCCATGGATTTTATCATGAATATTAGAGACAACAAATAAAATCTGTACAGTTATGGCCCCATCATGTATCAATAGATGTCTCATATTTTTCCCCTCATCAACACTGTGGTCTTATTTTCTATAGAAAACATCTCATTCTATACAATACTTTCACACTGAAGAACTAATTGATATTTCAAAGGAAAGTCCACCAATTCTCACTTGCAGTATTGCTACAATATTTTCTATTTTAAAAAATTACACTAAAGTTTAAATGTTCATTAGTTACTTTTGTTTTCCTCACAATCTGTTTAAAATAGTAAAAAAAATTTCTTTAGAGCTTCTTGGTGCTTTGTTTGCTCCTGCTTTGTGGACCACTTTCACATGTCCTGGAGACCACCTCCTGCCCCTGCACCATGGGCTGAGTAATGCTGCTCCAGACATTGACACACACGCTACTGGAAATTGGTACAGTCAGGAAATTCGTATCATTTCTCTGAGGTAAACAGTAAATGAAAGCTCTCAGGAAAGTCTGAATACCAGGGGGATGGTGGTGTTTTGGTTTTTTTGTTTAAAAAAAAAAAAAAAAAAAGAGAGAGCTCTTTTGAAAGTATTCTGTTACTACATCACGTTATTATAACCTAGGGCAGTGATGAGATCATTTCCATTACTAAGACAGGTTCTGGGATTTGTTTTCCAGACTAGTGAGAAAGACGCAGTTATATCACTGAGGCATAGCAAAAGTACATGAGAGAGTTCATCACCTCTCAGGGAGATGATAGCCAATTCTGCTGCCACTGCCTATGAAATTAAAGATAAATCCTTCCACGGATCACATGCAGCATCTGTTTAGAAAGACGCAAATGCAACAAAAACAGATTAGTTGTAAACTCAATTTAAAAGTGTGTCTCGTGACTGGTCCCCCAGGCTTTAGCTGGGAGCTGAAACACCAGCTGAACCATAGCAGTAGGAAAGTACTTGATTTTATTGCTTAAATCATCTCCAGACTGTAAGTCATAGATATTTTTGATATGTACTGAAATGTGGGCTTCCCCATCAATGTCAAGTAAACAATTAGTCAAGAATTCGGTTTTGCTCCCTCAAGGTCACTCCTCTTCTTAAGGATAAGGAGACTTTGATCCACATCAGCATTTTGTATCTGACAAAAAATAAATTTGAACTTAAATCTCCGATCTCTCAACTCCACACACTAAGCATGGGCCATACCATATTCTGAGCTTCTAACCTGTTGTGCCAGAAAGTTTCCATGGGAAACTAAGTATTTTCTCGTATTTTGTAGTCAGTTTTCATACACTTGAACTTCTGGGTACAAGCAGGAGACACCTCCTTCTCTAGCTGCTATGCAAGTCTACCCCTGGTATCTTCCAGCCCAAGCCATTCAATTAGCTTAATTGAATCTGAATTCACAGTTCCCAAGTCTCTAGGACAGCTTCAGTTCTATTGCCAATGCTGTCCTCTTCCAACCTATACGGAAGTCACCAAAGTTGCCACATACCTTAATATTGCATGTCAATTAAAATAGACTCAAACAGAGCCATTTTCTATTACCCCTGAAGTGAGGTGCACCTGGAAAGTCATTGCTACACCGTGCCGGATTCAGTCCCTCGGTATTGCCAGGAATACATGACAAGGAAGAGAGTAGAGGTTATCCAAAATGTCAGTGAAGCCTGCTCAATGGCTTTGCAGGAATACCTCTGAAGGAAACAGTCAGGGCTTACTCCATACTCGTTATTTTTCCCTATGTATGACTAAAAGCTATGAATTGAAGTATACCAAGGTAAAAACAGATTGGCTGAAACATTTCCTACTCTAGCTATTTTAGACCAGCTGGCAAAAGTAATCTATTCAAAGTATCATGAAAATTCAAGAAGGGCACCTTATGAAAACTACATTGAATAAAATACATTCAAATTAAGATTAAATCAAGCATGCAACCTCAGTGAAGCAGCAGCATTGGAATTCTTTTGCCCTTTTTTTTTTTTACTTTTTCTCTAATTCTTCTAAGAAAAAGAAGTCATAAACAGCACTTGGTGCCAAGAGTTGAACTGGTATTTTTCCACTGCACATTAACTGGCCATGCAGAAGGAGATTAAATTATGTGATTCAAGCACAAATGAGTATTTCCATTTCTCCTCTGTTATGTATCCCTGCCACAGCAGAGCAAGAGAGTGCAGACATAAAGGGACAACATGGAGATTTTGAGAGACAGCAATGACAGGGGAACACTTAACTCTACACTATATGTTCAAAGCTTTCTCTCTAACAGAAAAAAAATAAAATAAGCACATCAGTTTTAGGTTCACGTTTTCTCTCTCTAATTCTTAGTAGGCTGAACAACTCTTGGTAACCAGAAAGAAGCTGATCCCACGAATCAGCTGTTTCATACAGTAAGTATCTGAGCCTACTGAGGTGCAGAAGGCCATCTTCCTGCCAGGACGACCCACTGCAGCTACAAGTCCTACCCACACCACTGCTCCTCACTTGGGATTAGATCTTTACCTAGTTTCAGAGTCTGCATGCCTTCATCTACAAGGAGCCTCCAAATTGAAAGTTTCACAATCCATAGTTCAGGTGGCCAAAGGGATTTTCCCCAAAGCTGTGACACAGGGTGCTGACAGACAAGCTCTGCGGAGGACCCACAGCCTCAGCAGCTCCAGTTGACAGCCCAGCACTTTAGGTCAAACCCCCTGTCAGCGGCTGCTGAAGGGAAGATGACACACTCAGCAAACCCCCAAGCTACTGAGGGGGAAGCACAACCACTAGCGCAGGAACTGGTCACAACCAGTGAGGCAGCAGCTTCTCCAAATGATGCAGCAAGTCGACTGAGCAGGGGTCAAACAGGATGACAAATTAACCTCTACTACTAACTGTGCAAGTTTGTTCCCAAAAAGGAACATATAACCCCTTGAAAACAAGGGATTATGGTCTGTGATCATACTTCCAATATATGCTAACAGATGCCTGCTATGAGTCACGAACAAGGACTCTTGCGCACATTTCTTTCAGATCAGACCCAAAAGAAAAGCTGCTGTTGCAGACATTTTGTGAAATTTTTCCTTAACAGATAAATTGTTTTACTTCCCTATAAATTTCAAAAATGGATTGCTTCATCACGCATACCGTGATGGCAGAGTTCGCAGTAATTGTTGCTAAAATCAGTCCTAGTGCCACTGGACCAAGGCAAGCATGAACCTACCACCCCAGGACCGAGAGACTGATCATGAGTAACGCAGTTTATGTAACTTTTGCCGTCCCTCCTTCCACCTGCGGCACGATCAGCACGGGCATGCCCTCGTACCTCTGCTGTACAGGTTGCGCTGCTCTGGCACACCTGGCGATCGTCGCAAATGCTTTCGTTACCCCTCGCTGCCTTTCGTTTACCTTACGAAAGCTTCGTTTTACGCGCTTATGTGCTTGGGGAGGGCGGACGCCGCAGTCCGAGTGTGTTTCTGACAGAGGCGAGCGGACAGCGCGCCTTCCTCCGCGGCCACGGCCGCGCTGCCCGGAGCG